>NW_017306983.1:451977-479997 GCF_000935625.1 Nanorana parkeri | reverse complement strand
ACATACCCACATGTAAAATAAAATACAGAGCCCCCTCTCCTGCTTACCTTTTTGCAGGGAGGAGGCTGTGAGGAGGCATGATCACTGGTGATTGATTGGTAAGATCTGCTGCAGACCTTACTAATCAATCCAAGTGCCGGCACAGAAGCAACTCTGCGGTCTGCATCCGACAGAGATGCAGATCGTGTAGCTGCTCCCGCAAGTGGGTACACGGTCCGTGACCACGTACCTGACTTGTGTGTTGGCTGCGGGCCACATAGCACCGGCTCGCGGGCTGGTACTTTGAGACCACTGATCTAGGACAACATAGCTGAACTGCAAAGTGAGCTGAATTGGAGAATGTTTCCAAATCAGCTATGTTGTCCTAGATTGGTCACTTCACTGACCTTCTCCAAACCCTTCACCCTTTTGTGAATAGCCCTGTCAATGTTTCATTAAATCCAGACCTGTCCCCCGCAGTACCTTTTCTCCACCACAAGATGTCTTCAGTCTTCCAGGTTAAATCATGCACAGCATCACTCAGCCCAGAAGTCTGGGACATGTGAATGTAGGGTGTCATGAGCCCACCCCCTGATGGGGTACCCTTCATTCACCATGTACTGGTAAGAGATAAAATAAACAGCGCCTTCTCCTCGTGTGACTCCATTTATTAAAATAGAGTGTATAAATCATAGGTCTGTTCAACCCACATGTTCAGTCCAGATAACATAAGCAAACAATTCCGAAATCAATAACCCAAGTATGGAACAAAGAAGACAAAGAAGCCCTTCTGCAAGTGATGGTGGACAATAGCTAATGCATTTCAGGGGTTAAACTGCCTTCTTCATGCGCTCGCATGCTGCTAGCTGGATGACCCGAACCTGAAAGTGAAGCGTGTCTGCACAGCCAGTGGCGGGGCTAATGAGGTTGTGTCTAAACAGCTGCCCTTCCTGGTGTAATGAAGATACCTTTTAGGATTTCTGGTGGCCGCCATCAGCCATAAGGTTCGATTTGAGGCTACACCATGTACTGGTTTAGACAGCAGTGCTGGCATCATCATATCAGTATCACTCTCTGCATCAGTAAGGAGTTCCCAGGCCAGAGAAGAGGCAAAGAGGACCCGGTCATGTGACCGGCCAGAAGACTTTATAAAAGTATAACAAAATAATACCATAGAAAACACTCTTGGGAACCTTTAGAGGAGAGGGAGAGCACCCTTAGGGTAAAATGGAGCTGCAAGTTGGGTTTTATCACACACGGTGTGAATGGTCTCTTATAGTTGTCTAAACTAGAGCACATAGATGTAAACCAGCCACACAGGAAAGAATAGGATTTCTACTTTAAATGCATAAATACAGTAACATTAACATTTATGTGTAAAGAGGCACTAGATATCAATTACTTTATTTACTGCAAAAATCATATTTTTTTAAATACAGAGGACGCTGCCAGCTAATACTGAAATAATGCTTCCAGGAACAGTAAATAGGAATGTGTATTGATATTTCAGTTACTGTAGGATAGCGAAAAACACATGTAAAAAGATTGTTAGTGCAATGGAAAGTGGCTACAAAGATTTCTGTTACCGATATCAATTATTCTGGTGCCGAGAGTCTTTGCAAGGCCATGATCCAACACAAAACTCCCTGGAACTCAGCCCTAGTAAACAGCAAACATAATCTAAGTGGCTTCTAATTTAATAAAAGGGGAACAGTACAACCATTATGTTTGTGACAAGGAGGTACAAAAGTTAACCAAAAAGCCCACCTCTGAGGTACCTTGAGGTGGGGCTTTGCCTTCTTACAACAGAAAGTATTTACACGTCCTCACTTCCAGCACAATACAGAAAATGAAGGAGCTCAATCTCTGCTTATGGGTAAGTAGCCGAAGCCATGCAAATCATTCCATTTTGCCCCTTGTAGACATCTGTACATCCAGAACCACTGGTGTATAGTACATCCTGTAAAAAGCCATCATTTTACAAAGTCAGACGGCACAGCCATGAAGGTGATTCCACTTTCTCTGTTACTGGTGTCATGTCCCAAACTCAGAAAGGGGGTGGAAACACATTAATAACACAAACACAATAACACAAAATTTTGAATTGCCACCAGAACAGGAATAACGGGGAAAACTTCTAATTGGGACACTCATTCCCATAACAATTGTTAGAGTGGATTTTCTCACTTTGAAGAGAGAGGATACAATTGGGGGAAAAAAAGGACCAGGGTTTTAACCATTTCCTACTCTATCCAAAATGAAAAAATGTTTTGGAGTGCCATTGGCTGATTCAGGCCGCCCCTCACACCAACATCCGCCTGGTGTTCACAGATTTCCAGCTGGAAAGCCAGGAATGTAACTTTGATTATGTGGCTGTCCTTGATGGCAGCGGACCCGAAGAACAAGTCCGCCATTACTGTGGTACCACCAAGCCACCAGACATCACATCCTCCTCCAATGAGCTGCACGTGATCTTCAAATCTGACTTCAATATAGGAGCCAGGGGCTTCAAGGCATACTTTTCATCGGGTATGACGTTTCTTCTGTCCACACTAATAATGCATCAAGTCTGGCCACCCTGTTATCCTACATGTCATAATTTTCCCTGTCAGCGTATATATGCATGCTGCACATTGGCTCCTTTTGTTTGCCCATCTCATTCCAGTCTAATACAAAGATAGATTTAGGTACTTATGTTATTTGTATGTAAAAATACATTTAATGATATCTAAAGCCAAAACCTTTGCCCTGGTGGCTATTATAGTTGGGACTGAAAATAAGACAGAATCCAACATTTTGAATTGCCACCAGAACAGGAATAACGTGGAAATCTTCTAAATGGGGACACTCATTCCCATAACAATTGTTAGAGTGGATTTTCTCACTTTGAAGAAAGAGGATACAATTGGGGGGAAAAATGACCAGGGTTTTAACCATTTCCTACTCTATCCAAATGAAAAAAATGTTTTGGCTTTAGATATACTTTAAATTGGGTTTTTCTTTTATCTACCGAAGTTTAGCTGAAAACCTTTACAGCTAGAACTATCTATCTGGAAGTTTTATTTGTGAGTAACCCAAGTATGCTCCCAACATTCTATTCCAAGGGGCGAGTTGAGATGTTTCCATCAGGACCCCATTCTTTGTGTTTTACCAAGTCTATTTTATTTTAGTTAACCTCCTATACAATTAATGATTTCCATTTCACAGATAATGTCTGACATGTCAACAACATGTTCAATGTATGTATGTAGGAAGATTTCAATGATCAATAATGTTATCTTTCCCAGATGTTCATCATGTGTTCATAAATCCTATAGTAACTGATCACTGAAACTTTTCTGCATTGGCTTTAGAAATTAACTGGATAATGTACATAGGTCTTATGTGCTGCATTCATTTAGAAATGTATTAGAGCTCAGCTTGCAAAGAGATGTCTCAGTTGTATCTGCTGCATTAACCCACAAATTATGTTGCTGTGCTTCCTAATCAAAAGCATTAACACATTCTAAATTGAACTCAATTATGCCTTCCCTTTGGATCTCTTACAGCCCATCTAAAGCCAACTCTTTTTTTTATCTTCAAGTAAAGAATGATTTTTTCTTGATGTTTGTGTCCCATTGGAGAGCTTTCCATTGACTTCCTATCCCAGAAAAAAAAGAGTGAGTGGAAATCTCTTCAAAATAATAGAAATCCCCTCTTAGACAGTTGTCACCAGAGCAGGTTTACTTATTGCAACATTTCTCCTCTATACTCCTTCTGGTGACAACTATAGAATTGTGGATCTCCCACCAGGTGCCCTTTTGAGGAAGGGAGGGAGGAGTTGTTAGTTGGTGTACAGACATCAATAAAAACAAAACAGAGCTTCTCAACTCAACCCAGCATTTGGACCCAATGTTTTGGCTTTAGATATAGTATTCTTTGGACACATATTCACATGTAAAATATATCTACACAATATATGTTGATTTCAAATTATATTTTATTTCCTATACCTACCAAATATTGCCATTTTGAAAAGATAAACTACTGAGCTTATAAAGAGATGGAGCTACAAAAACTGGGAGTGGTTTTGTCCATGTAAGGATTTTTTGGGCAGGGCTTTGTCAGATTATAGGTGTGGCTTAGTTTTTTTCCCCTTGATGTTACATATTGCAGTGATTGATGGTTTGTGTTTGCTTTATACTATTGTCATGTAGATATCTGTGGTGGAGTGCTCACTGGCCTTTCTGGAATTATTACCAGCCCTGACTACCCTGACCATTACCCCAACAGTGCAGAGTGCCATTGGCTGATCCGGGCCACCCCTCACACCAACATCCGCCTGGTATTCACGGATTTCCAGCTGGAAAGCCAGGAATGTAACTTTGATTATGTGGCTGTCCTTGATGGCAGCGGACCCGAAGAACAAGTCCGCCATTACTGTGGTACCACCAAGCCACCAGACATCACATCCTCCTCCAATGAGCTGCACGTGATCTTCAAATCTGACTTCAATATAGGAGCCAGGGGCTTCAAGGCTTACTTTTCATCGGGTATGACGTTTCTTCTGTTCACTCTGATTTTAAATTAGATTTTGTTAGTATTTGATCCAGTTTACACATTTGGTAATTGGTAATGTGTTCACCTAAAACTGAAATCCTTGACATACCTTACATTTCAAAATGGCCCCAGGTCCACAGAACAGGCCTTTACATTTTTACACTTTTCCTTCACAGCACCAATGTATCTCAAAAACCTGTGCACTGTATTTTGACAATAGGGACCATAGTATTCTTGGTTCACATCCTTCCACCATAATGCCCTTCCAATCAGACAGAGAAAATCACTTGCTTTTCACTTTTGATAACTAAAAGGAGGGGATAGAGTGGAATATGAGGAATAGGGGGACTCAACTGCGGCCGAAAGCAGCAATGGGCTGCACATGGTATTCAGTATATTTAATGCTACAGAAGACTAACAGAGATTGCAGACATACTACAGGAGATGATTAGAGACTGACAACACTATACAGTTTGATGAAGACTGGAAACACAGTGCAGGAGACAGTTAGGGACTGGAGATTTGTTACATGAGACTGCAAGAGCTCACAGGCCATTAGAGCCCCTTTGCGTATCAATGCTCCCACTTCCACTATTGAGGTCTGCAAGGGCTGCACAGCAAGTATCAAAAGGCTGCAGGTTGGGAACCAGGGGCATGGAATTTGAGAGGAGGAGGGCCAGACATCAACAGTGGAAGCTGATAATTGTGTAAAGTTGAATGGTTTACTGTGGGGTATATTTATAAAGCAGTTAAAGCCATTTAAAACACATGGATCTGGAATATTTCCTTGCAGTGAACGTTTGGTGCATGTGGTGTAGGCTGATGACCAAGTTGCATTTCTTAACTGCATCTGAGAAAATTTAGGTCCCCAACTTTGCTGTACTGTATGGCAGATGTTTCTGGATCTCAAGACTTTAGCAATTACAACAGTTCATGTATATGTAGTACAGCTGTGTGTTCAATATACTGTATATATAACTGGTGTTAAGTGGCTGACCAGGTAGTGAACCTCTGGTTAGTAGCACAAAAGTGCTGGCCATCTAAGGGTTAGCATTTAGAAAGGTCACCGGGCACAAAGAAAAGTACTTACCATGTCCACAACCATTACCAGAGACTGTGCACTGCAGGAAGGTGTGACAGAAGCATGGGGGAGCCCTACCTGATAATTACAACCTACATTAAATGCATTGTGACATTCATAGTATATATAGGTAAACAGTAACATGAGGCACCCAAGACTGAGCCGTTTGATATAAGACTCCAGAGTATGACAAATTTTGATGTCCATATAACGGTTCAAAAAAAATAGTGACATGATGAGCATAATCTGCCCTTACTCTCAGAATGGTCCTGATCCATTGTCCTCACCTTTTCTCATCCCACAGGGGAATGTCAGGATGTGTTCAAAGCAGTGAAGGGCAATATCACCAGCCCTCGCTATCCAGAAATGTACCCCAATAATATTATCTGTCAGTGGAACATCCAGTTACCCCCGGGATTCCGTATTAAGATGTTCTTCCGAGACCTGGAGCTGGAGGAGAGGAACAGCCTGACGGAAGAGTGTGATTATGACTATGTGGCAGTTTACGATGGGCAAAATGAAGGCAACAAGCTTCTTGGGAAATGGTGCGGGACCGAGATCCCTTCACCAATCATGTCTAGCAAGAATAATCTACTACTGGTTCTTGTGACGGATAGAGATACAGCCAGCAAGGGCTTCTCTGTGTTTTACATTGGTGGTAAGTACACAGCACCAATACATTTGCATTACCTAGCATTTGTACCTGGATGTTATTGGGTCTCATTTATAAATGGGACAGCGGAAATACTCTCAGATGCTAAAAGTACTTACTGCAGCTTTTCCACTTCCCACGGCAGAAAAGTTAAAGGAAGATTATGATATATTAATGAGCAGCAGAGGTGATTCTTCTCTCCAGGCCAACCTAATAGGCAATGCATATTATGGCCACAAAAGACAGTGTAACATCTATAGGGCCCAGCAGCACAGAGGGCCCGATACTGTCAAGCAGTGTAATCGTTTATCCACACAGCCGTAGAATATGGCAAAGGATTTTGGACATACTCAGTACAGGCACCACTTTTGGATGACTATGAAGGGAAATAGGATGCATTATTGTTAGTGTTGTAGGGTGACACAGGTAATAGACGGAGCCTAGAGACTGAAGAAACCATATAATAATCTTTCTATGGGTCTCTATCCTGTATTGCTGTGATGAGTCATTATAGGGCTAGTCATAGACATGACATGATGGTTAAATGTTCCAAATGCTCTGTGATCATTCTGTATGCAAAGGTATTAGGCTGAGCATGCATGTTTAAGCCTAGGAAGCCTATTAGGTTATTTCTCCCCAATAGTGGTCGGAGAAAAGAGCTTGCAGATGCTGCAGAATGCCCACTGACACACCTGATGCAAACCATTTTTTTGGCAAGATTAAGCAATGATCATGTCTATTGGTAGTGGCCCTTGTATCTCCCAGCGTCTTCCAATCTCAAGTCAGGACGGGTCTCAGGCAATCCACGCAAACCATGCCCAGTTTCAACCAATCACCTCTATGTGTAAGCCAGGGGGAGGCAACTTCAACACTCCATCTTCTGTGGAACTACTAAAAGCTAACACAGCAGATTGATACCCCTGCTGAACAACAGTGGTGGTTGTGGCCGGTGTAGAGGCTTTCTAGGAAGGTGAAAACCTTTTTAAATGGAAAGTATCATGTATTTTCATTGAGCACACATTTTTGGTTATAATTGCATGTTTAGGGTAACGGGAGGACGCTAGTTTGTGTCCTCCTGTTACCCTAAGGAGAACTATGGGGAAAAACACTGACCCTATAGTTCTCCTTTAAAGTAATTTTTGATGTGACTCACATTTTTTTCAGACTTGCTCTTCCATGTTTTTGTTATTGCAATAAATGTAGAGATATGAAAAATAGCCACTAGGGGGAGAAAACTTAGCAATCACTCCATCCTTAAAAGACCCTGTCAGGGGGGATAAGGAGGTGGGGGACAGCTATATCTATGAAATGAAGGCACTTGTACATACCTGGAGCAGCCATCCAAACACTCTTGCCCTGGTGGAATTTTAGGTTGTTCTAACAGGCAAAGCGACTACACTGAGAAATGTCTGAGTTTGTCACTCATCTTCGCCCCCATGCACTCTTATTGGGCCTTTACTATGATGCACAGCCCTACTGGTCAATAGGAATACTGTGCAGTAGACAGGAAAAGGTATGCAAGCTTAAAGTGAACCTGTGCCCAGACTATGCTCACTCTTACATATTCTGAACAAACAGTAAAAGCACTGTAAGTGTTCATGCACCTGCCGGTCTGGGGCTGTACAACTTAAAATACGAGCGTATTTACGTATGCAGGAGTCCTTCATACAGCTGCCCATAGAAATCAATGGCTGTATGTGGGTATACACCGTTACTTCTGTGGACACGTGCATGCTCATAGGTGTACAAGCCCGTAGAATCACAGTCTGCATTCGCAGTCGCACATGCAACGTGTTTATGCAATACTGGCCTATACCCACGCACAGCTACATACAGCTATTGGTTTCTATGGGTAGCTGTACGCAGCACCTGTGGCTCCTAAACAACTGAATGTGCTGGAATGTTATATTGTCCCACGCCAGGCAACCATGTGCAGGTTCCCTAAAACAAGCCCTCATTCGTCTCTATACCTATTAGCACTATGAAGAAATAATTTTCAAAGTTCACAAGGCAAGCACTGTGGTTTTCTATGAGAGCAGATCTAATGTTAACACACAGCCGGTGTTTCTAAGCTTTCAGAGTTTTTGTTGTGATTGTGAAGATCTTTGAGAATGAATAACTTCACATTAAATGCAGCTAGAGAGGTCAGGGATGGCTTGTCTTAAAGCCCTTCTACAGCCCCCATCGGGCTGAGTGAGAATATTCTCACAGTGTATGGCCACCTCAAGTACAGCTGACCCTTAAACATCCCAGATCATTTTAGAAAACTGCAAATAAACATTGTAAAAGCGGCAGGCCATTGCCGAGTTCCGTGACATGAATTACGCAGAGATAAGCAGCAGCTGACAGCACCGTATTAATGGTGTTCCACTTCTATCAAGCAGTAGAGGGATGGGTCCTCTCCAGCTTCTAGTGCTGATTTCAGACACAAGTTATGAGACTTGGTGCAATTAAATTATTCCGAGACATGAGAGGTCCTAAATAAGGAAGCAGGAAAGCAAAGGAAATGCAATTTCCAGTGATTTACAATCTGTCTGGCGTGGCCAGGGGATTCAGTTTCGCTCTCTTTTGCTGTAATGCTCTTTTTGTATATAGGAAAACCTCTTAATGGTTTTCTAATGTACTCGGAATAAGAAGCCTTCCTCATCTCTTATTGATTTACTAGAAGAATTACAGACTCAGCCGCAATGTTGTTACTTGCAACAATAATGCTGGCACTGTGAATTAACCCTTCTTGCTGTTTTATAATAAAAGAGTACCTGTCACCTGAGTATATCATGGCCATTGATTGGAAGTGGAGAGCAGAACCCATATGACTGACAAGCCAGTCTTTGCTTTTCTGAATAACCAGTGTCATTCCTGTGACATTCAGTGCCTGGAATTTCACACTACCTAGTGCAGGTGCCTTCAGCTTGGGTTCAGCTTGAGATACTTCTAAAAGGCTTCAACCTGCCTTCTGCTGGTTTTACATTCGCATTGACTCCTTTCATGAAAAAAAGCAGCTCTGATGAATAAAATGTCTGTACATGGGTATCTATGGTGAAAAACTGAAATTCTGTATTTCTATATTGAATTTCCATGCGTTCTCTCCCACTCCTAATCATATCCATCTAGACGTTTGCAAACACACTTAATGCAGAGGCCCATAAGATGGACTTCCTTTCTGAAAAACAAATTGTCGGGAACGTTGGGGCCACTGGAGGTGCTATGAAGCCCAAACTGAGGTTTCTAAATAGGATAGAGCATTGTTATAGTATATACGAGTAGATTACAGTATATGGATATGGGGGCAACCAGCACGGGAATGTTGTAAAAGTTGGAAAGATGTTATTTCTGGTGCAACTGTCGAGGTAGTTTTGAGAGAACCTCGTATTATTTGTATTGAATATCTTGGTAAGTTGTGGTTTTACCCGACATGGGTTGTCCGCAATAACAGAATAAAAAATTTTGTTTAAAAAAAAGATGGACTTCCTCAATGCACTCAGCCCTGTGAATATGCATTTTCTTGTGTCACCACTATACCTAATCCTACCATCTGAACTACAAATCGAGTCTGAACAATGTAACATTATCATTGCTTGCTGGAAGCAATGCATGATGAGCTATGTAGTCTTCAGAAATGGAGATTGCATGACACTAAGCAGCAGGAAAAGAGATACAAAGCACATTGGGAATCCAGGAAGTTGGTGAAAGTAATGGGCAGACGGAATGCAGCACTCACTCCATAAAAGGGATTTCTTCAAGTAAGATTTATTTGCATTATCAAAAACAACTCAATGTATTCCTATTACAATGCTGATGTTATAACAGGAGAGGATATGCTGGGACTTTGCAAATCCTTTAACATGGTTTTACAAGGAGTAGCAGACTAGCCATAACTTTTTCTTTAGTTTTGAATAGTAGTGGGAAAGGTTAGAACCTCTACCAGGTCTTTATTCTGTGTCCATGTCCTGTTTCGGCGACCTGTGTCACCTGGTCCTGAAAACATTATGAAATGTCCCCCATAGTCACAGACAGTCATATAATCACTTTTTATGCAGTGTGGGGGCCTCTGTCTGCTTTTTATCTATTTGTGAATATTTAAACTCATTACTGTTTCAGTCTGGGACAGGAAGTGAGGAAAATCCCACCAATGAGAACACATACAGCAGTAAATGTCCAAAAGAGGTTCCAAGCCCTTCCCACATTATCTAAAGCAAAGAAAAACCCACAGCCCTATTCACAAAAGGATGAAGAGTTAGGAGAAGTGAACAATATAGGACAACATAGCTGAGCTGGAAAGTGAGCTGAATTGGAGAATTGTGTCCTAGATTGTTCACTGCTCCTGCCTTCTCCAAACCCTTCATCCTTTTGTGAATAGCCCTGCTAGTTTTCAACTTAAAATCCTTTTTATGTTACAGTAAAGGAATACACTGTTGCTATTTCCCGCCCTCGACCTGCTGACTGGACAGTGAAAGAGCAGCAGTACCATGAGAAGGTCAACTTTCTGCTTTCTCCTCAAATCAGCCTGTTCCTTGTCAGCACGTTTGCATGCAGCTCACATGACTGGACCTTCCTTTCCCAGTCTGGACTCTGCTGTACAGGGGGTTGCAAGAGGCTGATACCAAGTCAAATGTAATTACTTACATTGCTTGCATTTAAAAAGTACATTTAGTGAGTACAGAGCTGTATTATTTTGTGGCTTTAATATCTGCCTCGAGTTCAGTTTTAAGTAGAGATCTGCCTTAAAGTTGGGTGTCTACTCCAGAGCTCTCTCTCCACTAAAGTAACAAAGAGTGGTACCCTTCTGATCTGGTTCTGATCTTAAAATGTTAGCTTTAAGGTTACATTTTAGATAGTGATGGCTCCATACATATAGGGCAGTTGTACATTGACTTATTATTTTTGTATCTTCTGGTCAGTTGTCCCAGTCAACATCAGCTGCACCCGTACTGACTTCCACATCCAGATTCCAAGCCAGTCTGTCCCTCGGCTGGAGAGAAACCACATCTACCTGGGTACACCAGCCTGTGCCGCTCAACTCTCCGGCAATAACTTCAAGATCTATGCCCGCTTTGATACATGTGGGACGGAACCGAAGGTAAGCAACTTATTAACAATGTTGAGCTGTGTTAAAAAAGAAAAAAGAGTTGCATTGCTATAGGTGTCCTACATTACCCAGTGGTAGCCGCTGCATACTTTCCTATTCATCAAACATCTGATGGAATGAATGAATGCCTTGGATTCCTCCAATCGCTCAACATAAGGGGTAGACCCGGAACAGCAATACAGCCCTTAAGAGAGATAAGGTCCATGAAGTTAAAGGAACCTTGTGTGCATAGATAAATGGGGCTGACCTGCTCCTGGAAATGCTCGTTGGTTGTCTGCCATGCTAATGTAATGGCTTTGAGTAACTGACCTGAAGCAAATATGCCAATCGAGTGCTCCAAGCTAGTAACTCAGAGCTGAGAGGGTTAATATGACAGCCATGCAGTTAGTATTTTCAGGAGCAGGTAAGCAAAAATAATATTTCTGCAAGCCGAGATTTACTTTATAAAGTATAAGCAAAACTTTAACATGGAAAGCTATTACCAAGGAGCCATGACTTAAAAGTCATTTAGGATTGGTTGCTGCACTTTGAGGCATATACCTGCAAAAATATGTATTGTGTAGTAATATAGCATGGAGCAACAATACAGATCTAGTTAAACAGTGTTCCAAGGAAAGAATTACAATTATTTAAAGGGTATGTATGGTCAAAAAACTAAAACTAAATCTAAATGTCTATATTGAATCTCTGTGAAGTTCAATCCCTCTCCTAATAACCATATCCATCTAGAAGTTTGTAAATGTACTTATTAACTATGCCCATAGGATGTACTTCCTCAATGCACTGACACAATTTCACTCAGCAGTGTGAATATGCACTTCATTGTGTTACAACTCTAAGACTGATATCTGAGCTATAACTCAATGTCTAAACAATGTAACATTATCATTGCTTTCTGGAAGCAATGCATGATTGGATATGTAGTCTTGAGAAATGAACATTACATCACAATAAGCATCAGGGAAAGGGAAGCAAAGCACACTGGGAATCCAGGAAGTTGGTGAAAATGATGGGCAGACAGAAGACAACACTCACTGCATAAAAGGGATTTTTTCAATAAGCTTTGATTGTATTATCAATAACAATTCCAGTATGTATTCCTATTACAATGCTGATGTTATAACAGGAGAGGATATGCTGCGACTTTACAACAGTGCACCATTGTTTATCGGATAGCTATGGGCTCTGTCAAGTCTGAACACAGCTCTGAAAGCAGCCATACTGAGATAGACATTAGACATGTGCGATTCGTTTCGTTCCGAATCGAAATTCGGACGAATTTTCGGAAATTCGGACATTCCGAATTACAGACATAACGAATGCAAACGAATCCGAATTTCCATTTCCGAAATTCGGTAGCGGTAGTTCGAACGTTCGTTTCGTTTTAGGTTCTTATTCGTTTCTTATTCGTTTCGTTCGTTGGAGCAAAGTGACATTAGAGAAGGAGAAAAATATTTTTCCCCCTCAAATGTCACGAACGAACGAACCAAATAAGAAATGAATAAGAACAGAAAACGAAACGAACGTTCGACCAACCGCTACCGAATTTCGTCCGAATCCGAATTGACTTTCACACCCGAATCCCAAAAAACGAAATAACACAAATCCGAATTTAAAACGAAACAAAACAAATTTTTTGGCAGTGCACATGTCTAATAGACATAGGTGACTGCACCTCCTCTAACAACTGGCCCCTGCCAGCACAACTGATCTCTTATGAGAGTTCAGACTCAATGTAGTCCTCAGGCTGTTATAAACATAGTCACTCAACGGCCCTCATCTGTGATTCAGTGGAAAGAGTTTAAAACAAAACTCCAGCTATAACTTATTTTTTTTGACAGAGTGATGTATGTTTAGAGCCTCTGTCAGATGTTTGTTGCCAGTCCCCCTTTGAGAGTGTTCCCATCACTCCTGGGGTCAGGGAGACAGATAATAATACGAAATCTCTCTAACATGGACAGAGGCAGCAACAAAAACATTTTTAGTAGAGTGGGGAACGGTAAGAACTTCTGAAAAGTGTTCATTCCTGTGTGAGTATTCCTGGCCTAGTGATCCATATTCCTTGCATTACTTACAAATGGTGTCACAAGGACAGGAAGTGAGAAGAAATCTCACAGTGAAGCAGGCAGCAATGAAAAGCTGACAGAAATTATAACTTTCCCTACTTTACCGACAACTAAAAATTAGTTCTGGCAGGATTTAGACTTAAACTCCTTTTTAGAGAAGCTCTTTGAGGACACCACCTTGATATTTAGCAGTACATCTGATTCTGATGCATTGCATGCTCCATAATGTACTCTTACAACATAAAAGAAAACCTATTTTATTTGTAGTGATCTCTCTCTCTGCTTTTCCTGCAGAAAAGGAACAACACCTCAGTCATTGTGAGCACACTGTATATAGATTTCTCTCTGGGTGCTCAGGAGGACATTCATCAATACGAGGTGCAGTGTGAACCCAAGAGGAAGGAAGCCTCTGTACATATCCTGTCTGGTTTAGACCCGGCTCAGCTTCATGGACTAGTGGAGAATACTGACCAGTCCCAGCTGCCAGAGGCAGAAGCATCAGAGAGCAGTGATCGGGGGCAGGATAGCAGTGACGTGGTCTTCATCAGCATCTGTATATTGGCTGGAGTCCTCATGCTTATTGCAGTGGTGGGGCTGGTTCTACTGTGACCATATACCTCTTACAATGATCAGTATAATCACTACAACAATGGTTACAAAGCAGGTCTGGAAGAATCGGGTGCTATCAGAGAAAAGCTAAGCTTCTACAGCTAACGAAGAGACAGTCCATCTTGGTTATTCGGAAAGGAAAGTCTGACAAACATTACATCCAAAAGATGACAACTTAATAATGCAGTCTTCTTCACTGCTTAACATTGAAAGTCAACTGATCATGTTAAAAAAAAAAAAAAGTAAAAACTAATACAAATCCCTAAGTGACGGCATCAAAAGCACCTGCACATCCTTTTATTTCCATTGAAGGAATCTCCTTTGCTCTCCAGGAGACCCTGGGTGTACTCAACACGAAGACCTTTGGTTTGAGCTCCAAACTGAAACTCTAGCACGTCCTCAAACAGCATCACCTGTGCACAAGTCAATAGCCAATAGGGATGTATGCATTGCAGGATGTTGGGCCATACCAAAAGTTGAAGTCTCCATGCTGTATACACCCTTGTTCAGGGTCTCCCAGGAGACACGTCCTACAGACTAAAGTCATGTGTAGACATCCTTTGGAGACTGGATTATTATTATTTATCATATGTTTATATATGCAAGATTAACTTTATTGAAGACAAATCCAGACAAACAGTAGACTTTTAAGGAAATCTAGGAACTCACCAAGAGGACAAACTCCGGAAGTCTTGCTCAGTTTAGTTAAGGTAGTTCAGATAATTTTAAAATAATATTTCCAGTTCCACAGTAAGCATTGGTTTTAGGAGGTCTGCCAGTTGAGCAAAGGCCCCCAAGCAATGTTAATGTACGCGGCAGAGAAGGTGGTGCATAATTTAAAATGCAAAGCGACACCTCTGAGTGAAACGAAGTATCCCTGACTTGCAGAACCAGAAGCTTGGATAAGGCCTTCCTAGAACATCATGTTACTGGTAATATAAGGATTTAAAGTGAGGTAACCCGGTGTATTGAGGGAATGCATCAATGGAAAACAAGAGCCCAGGGCAGGTACACTGCACTCTCTGTATGTATTTCTGAGCTGTAGTTTTGGACATTTACTGTACTGTTCCTTGTTTGTATTGAAGAGTACTGACGCTGTCCAAACTGCATGAACTCATTTTAGTTTCATATTTTATTCTATAGTTTGCTAAACAGGCTGAAATGATTTGGTTTTTCCCTCTAAAGACCAAGACATAAAGTTAAAATACATGATGGCCCACTGACCAATGAAGTGGCTGTAGAAATGGTTCATCCCATATTCAAAAAGATGGTGCTGTCTTTAGCAACTATTCACAAAAGGGTGAAGAGTTTGGAGAAGGCAGGAGAAGTGAACAATCTAGGACAGGGGTGCCCATTATGTAGATGGTGATCTACAAGTAGCTCTCAAAGCTGATGCTGGTAGATCACGAAGGGTGTGAATGGCAGCTCCATTATTCCATTTTGGTATATTTATTTATCTGTGCACACATGATGACCTATTAGCCTGAGTCTGCTGAGCCAACCTCCCTGACACCTTTCTGGTGGATACTGGAGGTTGAAGTGCTATGTGGAACATCAAAAGAATATTAGTTTACACAGCTTGTTGCACTACACTGTTTGCAAAATACAGCAAGGTGAGCCAGGAGAGAGAGCACGAGGAGAGACAGCCAGGAGAGAGAGCACGAGGAGAGACAGCCAGGAGAGAGAGCACGAGGAGAGACAGCCAGGAGAGAGAGCACGAGGAGAGACAGCCAGGAGAGAGAGCGCGAGGAGAGACAGCCAGGGGAGAGAGCGCGAGGAGAGACAGCCAGGGGAGAGAGCGCGAGGAGAGACAACCAGGGGAGAGAGCGCGAGGAGAGACAGCCAGGGGAGAGAGCGCGAGGAGAGACAGCCAGGGGAGAGAGCACGAGGAGAGACAGCCAGGGGAGAGAGCGTGAGGAGAGAAAGCCAGGGGAGAGAGCGTGAGGAGAGAAAGCAAGGGGAGAGAGCGTGAGGAGAGAAAGCCAGGGGAGAGAGCACGAGGAGAGACAGCCAGGGGAGAGAGCGCGAGGAGAGACAGCCAGGGGAGAAAACGAGGAATGACAGCCAGGAGAGAGAGGAGAGGCAGCCAGGAGGATGAGCAAGAAAAGACAGTCAGGAGAGCGAGGAGAGACAAGCAGGAGAGTAAAAGCGAGGGAGTTTTTGTTTTTTTTCGTTGGTAAATCTCATGTAGCCGTCATTTAAAAAGTAGATCTTAGAAAAAAAAATTGTGGGCATCCCTGATCTAGGACAATGTTGTCCTAGATTGTTCACTTCTCCTGCCTTCTCCAAACTCTTCACCCTTTAGTGCACAACCCTGTTAGAACCCTGATAGAACCCTGGGGTTCTATGTTGACTTCTGTCCTTTATTGCCCTTTACATCATCATTGATTTTTGCATTTCTCTTTATGTCATGTAGAACAGCCTATAATCTTTTACAAGCAACGTAGTATTTCATGTCAACATTTACCATAGTATCCATATAGCCTATTTAGTGGCATGTAGGGCTGTCAATGGAGAGCAAGTTACAGGGATTCTGCCAAAATTGCATCTGGCAATAATGTTATCAGTTTTGGATATCTGGCCTTTTGTTCTGTTTGTTTAACACCTGTGACAATCCAGAAGTGCTATTTACTAAAGGTGCATAAAGCTGAATATTATTTAAAATAACGCGGTCTCAATAATTGAGGTGTTTTATTCATCAGAGTGTTGTCACCACTGAAATTCATCTACAAGGTAACAGCAACTTTATAAAAACAGCTCCTGAGGAACAAGGATTAGACAATCAAGCGCCAGCTGACCTATCATGTGATCTGTTTTCTCAGAAGTATCAATGGTGATAAAAAAACACTCCACATATCATGTTACCCATCACCTACCTACCTACCTAAACCGCTATTATACAACCAAAAGCCAAAAAATATCATTTAAGACCAAGCAGAAATTTTATTTCATGTTAAAAAGTATAAAAATAAATTATATACACAGCTCCTCGTGTATTGTCCATTACTCAATCAGTACAAATACATCTCATTAAAAATGTAGACTCAAGTACAACATCCTCCAATATTGTATGCTGGGTACCCGAGAGTAACCTGGATCTGGTCATTGATGGTTTGCTGAGTATGATGGATGAGTCCATGTTCGGTTCTTATGTCCTCAGCACATTACTTCTTATGAGTCTGCACTAACTTATTGACAGGTAAGTGTCCGTCCTTCACTTGTGATCGTACCTCTGGCTTGTGTTTTAGAGCAAACACCAGAGCTCGCACCGTCCTTCGGTAGTGAACATTGATCAGGCGGGAACTTTGGTGGAAGACCTCACGTTCAATACATTCGGCCAAAGAGTCGCCAACCTGATTAAAGAGACGGACATAGTAAAATCAGTTTTTTTGTTATCTGACTGACTAAGGACATTTCAGCAATCCTTAATGGATTTGATGTTAAAGTGATTCTTAAAAGGCAGCCTTGCAGAACCTGCAATAGAAGAGGGTCTAAACTTACCTGACCTGCCGCCCATTAACAGCTACAGCAGCCTAAAGAATCTTCATATTCAATACTTCTGGGAGGGTTGGACCTGGAGGGGGCAGAAGCCTGCGACCCCTCCTAGTCCAACACTCCCTGAAGTATTTGGGGTGCCATTAAAATTAAAATTTTTAAAGGCACTGCATTGCACCTCCCTGCACCAACATATTTCAGGCCAAAATTACAATTGTATTGTAAGCACATGGCGCTTGAATAGCTTCAGCCAGGGAATGACAGCTGCCAGTGGTAAGATTCCGCAGACAGCAGCTGACTGTAAATACAGCAGGTAGTGGGCTGGTGCAATAGCCAATAGCAGGCTGACTATTGCACCTGCCCACTGCTTGCTGTGCCCCCCTCCCAGCGTGGAGGAGAGGGCTAGGGGATCCAACCAACTAGTGAATGAGAATAGTTGACAACTATTCTCATTATCGATTAATCATTTAGTTGGTTGCAGCCCTATTTAAAAAATAGTCACTGGGGACATTGGGGGCTCTATTCATAGACAATTTTCAGAACCATTCACCCTACAAATGCACACCAAACAAACCTTCAGAAATATTTGTAGGGTGAATGATTCTGTGAATCTTTCTGAATGTTCGTTCTGTGCGAATAGAGGCAGCAATGAATGTTCTTAGATATATTTTCTTTTCAGGTTGGTTGAATGTAATGTAATACTGCGTTTTGGCCACTAGATGGAGTTGAGTATAGAAAATGGGTTCCTTACCTCCTTTTCTAGGGCTTCGCACAGCATTCGCCTGGCATTGTCACGTAGTTTCTCTGTAGCAGGATCACTTCTTACTTCTATGGTGGGTTTACAGCGATTTTCCCTTAAAAACGTTTCCCATTGTGAGTAGACTTTCGTAGATAGTTCAGATACTTCATTATCAGAGTGTGTCTGCAAGCCCTCCACTGCCTGACCTGAGGGAAGGAAAAAGACCATTACATACAACAAACCACATTACATGTATGTTAAAAACAAATCTGAATCTCAGCAGGGAGAGACACGTCTGTTCCAGCCATCTTTAAATGGCCCAATCTGGTCCCAATGTTTCAGTGCTCTGGTGAGGATTTAACCATTAGGGACCCACTTAGAAGACGACAGCGAGGATCTCCAATGTAGAATTTTAAACCCGTTGGAATCTCTCTGTGCATGCTGGCTCCCAATGAGAAGAGGAAAGGATGGACATGACACAGATACTGCTTCTGTCTAAGAATCAAGAGAAAGAATAGCAGGTCCCAGATGATGGGGAGACATCTATCACCTCCTGTCTAATAACAGGAAATGACCTGGATGTCCCCCCGATGGGGGCACAGCAGTAAAAAAACAAAAAAAAAAACTTTATTAATAGAAACAAAAAAAATACATTTTGGCCACAGTTCTTTCTTTATTCTTCTGCATTGCATTAAAGCTGAACTCCAAGATAAACAAATATTGTCCAAATACAAGAAACACTGGGGGGAATTTATCATTGCAATTGCGAGTGTTTGAACTTGTACGGAATATATTTGCACCAGATTTATGATGCTAGTGTAATGGTGTTGATAAATGAGGTTTAATAGATTCCAGGAAAGAAGACTTCTAACTTCAGGCAAAAAGCTTAAAGTGACATTAAACCCTCAGATGTCTTAACATAAAACAATACTGTAATGTGCGCCTTAATGTAATCCATGGTTGTTTCCCTTCTCTTTGCTGCTCTTCCTTTAAATCTGTATCTCTTCTCATGCTGGGGGGAGAACTTCCCTTTGCAGCTGAGTGCCTCTTCCTGTAGTGCTGGCTCAGGTTGTGAACCTGCACACAGTCACCATGTATCCCTTTCAGAGACAAGGCCGTCTGCTGCAAAACAGAAGTTCTGCCCAGCAGGAGATACGGATTTAAAAGGAAGAGCAGCAAAGAGAAGGGAAGCAACCATGGATTACAGTAAGGCACACATTACAGTATTGGTTTATGTTAAAAAATCTGAGGGTTTAATGTCACTTTAACTGTCGCTTCTTGAAGAAGTGGTCATGGGGACTTCCTATTGTCTTCTTAGGTGATGCTCCAGCTTCAGACAGCCCAGAACAAGTGCAGATGAAAACAGGTGCAAAAAACATGCAACTGAAAAAGTAGTGCAAGCTCTGATGACAGCAGGTGCAAAACACGTGCAGTTGGAAAAGTAGAAACACAGATTTGTACATAAAAAAAAAAAAAAACATCTAAGAGGCTAAAACTGTCCCAATTGCTTTGATATAGTCCCCCCAATGTGTATTTAGTTGAATTCTTGGTGTACTTTGTGTATTTCTTCCAGATCTGTGCAGTAATCCAGTGTGACATTTTACTGTGCTGGAGCTTCCTGTAATAAAGACCAGTCACTGCTACTCCCTCTATGCAGGGTGACTTGTCTTGTCTCCTCCCCCTCCTGTAGTTTTCTGCAGGCAGCTTGTAGTGGGTGAGGCCTGACAGGGCCCCTCCCACAGCTCTGTTCCCTGCAAAGTCAATGTGCAGTACCGCTTTCCCTTTTCAGCCGCCGCGGCTCAGCCTGGCCAGCTGAGTTTGTGATGTTGGCTGACACTTTGTTCTCCCACTCCGGTCCGACAGCCACTCTCTCCCCACCTGCCAGCTTTGAACACCTGATCAGACAGACCCTGAAGAGCATCCTGTGAGAGACATCAGGGCACGGATGCTCACATCCCAACTGTAAGTCACCATTTGTTCCATCTCACAGGGCAAGCCAGATTATGGCTGTCCGCATTCCCAATTGACATGTATTTTCCCTAGCTATGTGTGCCCATCCATCGTTCAGCACATTGGGGTCACCCACGGAAATTACAGGTAGTTGCGCTCCACAGAAAATTGTTTTGTTTTGAATTGTGATACACAGGGTCCCTCCCCCTGCATTCAGGAGCTTTGCACACCATCCCTTAGCAGATAACCTTCTTACCTGTGGTTGTCCTACAGGAGTGCGCTCTTAACAATTGTGTGTTTTTTAGTACAGTGATGATGTCACTGCTATTTTGTACAAGGCTCTGAGTCTTACAACATAGACAAATGCAAGCTACAACAAAAGTACAAATATACAATATTCTATGGTTATGCATTGTAACTCCAAAGAATCAAATTGTAACAGGCGATGGAATGTACAATTGACACTGTGGACAAGCTGGATGTCATTGTGATTTTATTATGTCTAATTGAGAAATAAATATATATTTTATCATTTTATAAGATACATGAGACTTGGAGAATTTCTAACGCCTTAAAAGCCCCATGTAGTGACATTGGTGTATTTGTATCTTTAGGGGTGTGGTGTTAGCTAGATGTATCCCCCAATGGGCCCACACTTGTTAATATCTTAATTGGCAATTGAAGAATAGAATTCAATGAAAGTTTTTGTGACGGGAGTTCACCTTTAAAGAATACCATGTTTATGTTTTATCAGCTTGTAATGAGCTATAAGAGAGGCACGCTGTTGTAAAACATTGATACTTGGCAATGTTAATAAACCTAGGTGTGGCATCGTGTGAACTAAGCTCTGTTACGGGGTTTACCGATTTTTGTCGTTCGTATGACTTCTTCCGAGGGAATTTTCTTCTTCAGCTGCGATAAGGCTTCCAGGAGGTTCTCTTTAGTCTGATTGGGCAGCTCCAGGATACATTTCCATCTCTTTATATCTTCCAGGACCACCACCCTCTAAGAACAACAGCAAGTTAGAAGCACCTAGCAGAAGGAATCCTTACTGATATCAAAGGACAGAAGATATGGAAACAGAAAGTCAATTACATAATAGTTACATATAAACTAGGGATGCCCCGATACCGGTATTGAGTACGAGTACCGATACTTTTTCCCCAGGTACTCGCGGATACCAAATACCGAGTACTGGAAGTCCCATTCAGGAAGCCGGGCGGCATGTAAAGACTCGTCACCCGACTTCCCGATTAGCAGGTAAGCCGTCCCCATGCTTCTCGTCACTAGGTGATAAGAAAGCATGAAGCCGGCTTTCTGGCCAATCAGGAAGCCGGGCGCCGCGTCATTACACGGCGCCCGGCATCCTGATTGGCCAGCTTCCCGAACAATCAGAAAGCCGGGCAGCAAGTCATTACACGCTGCCCGGCTTCCCGATTGGCCGGAAAGCCGGCTCCATGCTCTCTCGTCACAAGTGACGAGGGAGCATGGAGCCAGCTTCCCGGCCAATCAGGAAGCCAGGCAGAGTCTAGTGATGCACTGCCTGGCTTCCTGATAACAGAAGTATCGGTCTAGGTATCAGAGCATTTGGGCGAGTACAAAAAAAAAAAAAGTCTCAAATCATCTTGGTTGGGGATGTTTCCCACCATCAATCATAGCTCAGGCCAAATCTTGGTGGTGAATATGTTGGTAGTTGCATGGAAGAACTTTATGTAACAAATATCTGCTTTAACCACCTCCGTACCAGTATATTTAATCCCCTTCATTCCCAGGACATTTATCAGTTTTCATCACTGTAATTATTAAAAAAATTATCTGCCAAGTAACACTGTACCAAAATTAATTTTATAGCATTTTTTGGGGAACAGATGGAGTTGGGGTGCAAGTAATCATTATTTTCATAATCAATTAGTTGGCCGATTATTTTTTTCGATTAATCAGATAAAAAATAAAAACCATCCTTAATTTAAAATAAAATACACAAATGCCATGTTACAAAGTTTACTTCAGAAAAAAACTGCATGCACAATTTTTTGCAATCGCACTGCACTGTAATGAACGGCATAGCAGTACCGTGCGTTCCGGTGCGGGCGATCACACCGTGGGTGGGAGACACGTTTAGGGTGCCATTGAAATAAATGGCACTGCAATGCCTCCCTCAGCAGAATTTTTCCGGCCGAAACCAAAAACTACTTCCTTCCCACCTTTTGTAATTTGCTTTTTTTAATAATTGTATTGTAAGCACAAGGCGCTTGAATAGCTTCAGTCGAGTAATGACAGCTGTCAGTGGCAAGATTCCACAGACGGCAGCTGAATGGAAATACAGAAGGTAGTGGGCGGGTGCAATAGCCAGCCTGCTATTGGCCATTTCAAATTGCAATAGCAGGCTGGTGTGCCCACTGCTTGATGTGCCCTCCTTCCACCAGCAGGAGAGAGCTAAGGGATCCAATCAACTAATCCATAAAGAGAATAGTTGGCAACTATTCTCATAATCGATTATTTGGTTGCAGCCCTAAGATAGAGCTTTATTTTGATGGTATTTAGTCACCGCTGGGGTTTTTTGGGAGAAAAGTCTGCATTTAAAGCAAACAAACTGTATTTCTTTATATTATGTTATAAAGCATACGAAATTAAAAATCGTCCTTCCAAAGTTTAGGCCAAAATGTATTCTGTTACATTTCTTTTGTGCGTGGAGGAGAGCCCCGGGGAAGGGCGGTGCGTGGAGGAGAGCCCCGGGGAAGGGCGGTGCGTGGAGGAGAGACGCGGGGGCAAGCGGTGAGTAGAGGAGAGCCCTGGCGGCAGGAGACAAAATGAACTTCAGTCTTGCAGTTGTACAGATTCCTCTCCTCTACTAAAATTGTTTACTCTGATGTCACTTCACACTGGGAGCTTCTCACAATGTGCATTAGAAGCTGCAGCAAGTCCGATAGAGCCCGCCTCATTTCCTGGCTGGAGGACATCCAGCATCATCTAGGTCTTTTCTTACCAAGCCCTACTATCCCTGTCCTGCCCTTTCATTCATTGGACTTCAGTTCTTTCAATCACGGAGTCTCAGCATCACAGGTGGGGGTTACCAAGGGTGGGCTTCATGCAAATGAAGAATGCCTAGAAACACCAACTCCTTTGGACAGACACCCACCAATCAATACATTTGCACAGCTTCTTCCAGAAAACAGCTTGTATCGGGGCTGAGGGCTCTCGAGAGGCATACTAAGCCAGGGCGTTGTGATGTTTTTTAGAAAGCTGAGCACAGAACCCTGATGACCCCTCCCACCAGCCGTGATCTGCCTGCATTGCGCAGAGAGGCACAGAGACCCAGTGCAAACACTGCTCTGATACAAGTAACACCAGTGTGAACAAGGCCTTAATTACAGACAGTCAGTCACACCTCCAACACCACACATTGACAGTAAGCTATGCAGAATCAACAGCATGTGAAGCAGAATTTGTGGTTGTGGCCAGCACTATAGTCACCTTCAAGGAGTGCAGGGTGGCCTGGCTCAGGGGACCTTTCTTTTTTACAACTTGACCCGTCTCCTCCGAGGCGTGCGGCTTGGGGTTCCTAATGATGAACCTGTCCATGTTATGAGCACTGTATTACTATTATGCGTTCCACGGTAGTTGTCCACTTCCTGTCCCTACTGTGCGGCGCGCAGTTCCGGATTCCGCAGCCGCGCCTTGACATCACGCGCGCACGTCGTTGGGTTTGAAGGTTTCCTCTTTATCCAACCCAGCGTCGGGCGTGCGTGACGTCTGGACGCAGCTTGCAGAATCCGGAAGTGATTGAGAGGAGAAAGATGGCAGCTTCGCAGATATTCTGCAGCGCAGTGTTGTTGTTTTGTACCTGGGGGGCTCTGGGCTCTTTGGACACCGCCCTGGGGGACAGCTCGTCCTGCCACCATGTGTGTGAAGGTACCTACCCCCTGCACACCTACCCTGAGGTGAGTGTGAGACCAGCTGGAGGAACACAAACACAAGGAGCTCCGCCTCCTCCAGCTCCATTCCGTAAACATAACATGGCTGGAACACATTACTGTACCCAACTTCTCAGGCCTTCGTGGAGCTTCTGTCAGCGGCGTATTCTGGCCTCGGGCCGTTAGTCCTCGGGTTATCAGTCAGAAAGGAATACGTTAGACCTAAAGCCATTGGGTTTCTATTTCTGTGTACATGGTTAGCTGTTCGTACGAAGTGCCATGCCTGGAAACTTTGCAATGTCAGTGAACCTGAGACTAGGGACGAGACTGCACTGAACTGGAGGCAGTGATTGCATTATGCTTAGTGCTGCACAGGGAATTAAATGGTTACATAGTTTCAGCAACATATGGTGCCAACAATGGTGTGCTCTGATAATGATTTCTATAGTAATATGTTCTTCTAAGCAAGCATCATTGACTTGACAATATGCAGACTAACAAATGACAATCCTGACATTAAATGTACTATAAATAGGCAATAAAAGGATAGTGGATGCACTACATGGGCAATTGTGATAATACATGGGCAATAAAAGGCTAATGGTTGTAATACATGGGCAGCAGTTGAGTGATCCTGATGATAAGAAAGTGGGCAGTCCTGCAGATATTCAAGCAGGGCAGTCCTGATGCTATGCAAGCGGGGCAGCCCTTGGCATAGGCAAGCAGCCACGTGGGCAGCCCTTGGCATAGGCAAGCAGCCACGCGGGCAGCCCGTTGGCATAGGCAAGCAGCCACGCGGGCAGCCCGTTGGCATAGGCAAGCAGCCACGCGGGCAGCCCGTTGGCATAGGCAAGCAGCCACGCGGGCAGCCCGTTGGCATAGGCAAGCAGCCACACGGACAGCCCGTTGGCATAGGCAAGCAGCCACACGGACAGCCCGTTGGCATAGGCAAGCAGCCACGCGGGCAGCCCTGGGCATAGGCAAGCAGCCACGCGGGCAGTTCTTAGTCCTGGGGAAATGCAAGCAGCCCGACGGGCAGTCCTGGAGACATGCAAACAACTACATCTGTACTTTGTCCCCCCTGCTGACACCAGAGCTGGAGCTGTGACTGAGATCAGTGCTGGTGTTTCCACTCCTGTGCAGGGTAACCCATTTACAAAATGCAACCGTGTGTATACATCATCTCAGCCACAGCATAGTCACACTCGATATTTTATTTTTTTTCTTGTAGTTTAAAGCAAATACAATAAATGGTGCACCATATAGATAATTAGCTAATTATCAGCCTATATATATTAAATACATTCGGCTTTAAGTTGGCTGTATATTTGACACTCCAGAAATAAGGTAATGGGGAAAAAATTCATTCAAAACCTGTCTATATAATTCTCTGGTAAGAATGTTGTTCGGGAGCCATCTGCAGCCGATCACACATCCACTGGTCTGCTTCCACTAACCTGCTGAAATATGGTTACCCTAAGAAACTGTGTGTGATTACTGTTTGCACTGTTACTTCTGTATAACAAAGTCTTCCATGTATTACCTAGGCAGTGTGTGGCACATTGAAATGGAAACACAGGCTTGGTATTCCAAGTAAGAGAAATCCTTATGATAAATGTAAACCGTATAAAAGATAGTATTAGCAGAATGGGAATTACTAATGCATGGGATGGACAAATCAATAACTCAACCTAACCACTCAACCATCACATTCTCAAACAATTCATCCCCACACAGCTACCTCCTCATGTATCACTGGCCCCTCCCTATTAGATTGTAAGCCCTCAGGGGCAGGGCCCTCCTTACCATCTTGTCTTGAATTGGATTGTAATATCTTCCTTATATTGTAAAGCGCCGCACAAACTGTTGGCGCTATTTAAACCCTGTATATTAATAATATGGAATCCAGGATTTAGTCTGTCCAATCAAGGAACTGGCAGCATTTTTTTTTTTAGGAGCCAGCTCAGTTGACAACAACTAGAGAAATCCTCAAGAGTTAGGTGCCATCTGTAAATTATAAGGAGCATTGGCTACCTGGCTCCTGGGATTTGTCCAGCCCTGACTTTTTGTATGATCATTATATTATGTTTGGAGACAGGAGGATTATTAACACTTCTGACAAAGATTTATATCCATGTTTTGATAAGGGCTCTACTGTGTATCCTCACGTGTGGTCCTAGTCAAATATGCCATGCATGTCTAATACCTTAGGGTTGTATTCTGACGTAGATAACTGTTGTGTTTACCATTTCTCTACAGGAGGAGGAGCTCTTTGCCTGTCACAGAGGCTGTCGTCTTTTCTCTATCTGTCAGTTTGCAGGGATCGGAGAAGACTTGAACAAGACGAAGCTGGAATGTGACTCAGGTGATGAGACATACAAGGGAAATATTTGCAATTTGTTAGACAAATATCCTGAGGTATTTTTTAATGTTGTGGAATAACACTTGGCAACCAATTACAAATCAGCCTTTGTTAGGCTAGCAGCACTGCACTGTAATGTTGGTAACTTTGTATTACTGGATCCAGTACTGGATTACATTTGTTTTTATAATCTACTCTGTTATAAGCTAAGTGAAATCCATTCATATGGAGGGCAGCCAGAGATAAGATGCTTTTAGAGGTAGTACACTACCCTAAACTGTGTGGATGAAATGATGGATCAACTGTCAATATTGTATTGTCACAACACAGGCTTGGTTTCACACATTTTTCTGGATATGTAAAAAAAGAGACAACATACTGATCCCATGCAAGGAACTGAAGTTATGTGCCGCAGATAATAAATGAATAAAAAAATATGGAAATCTTAACAATACTGAAAAGCAAAATAACACACAGGCACATGAACTTAATTCATATAAACAATTTGACAAGGGATTGGACAGGGGTAATGATTGTTACTGCACAGCAGTTGGGGAGAGCTTGTATCGCTCCTAGAGAGAGGCCGCAACATCCATGTACAGTGCTATGTATGTGCTTGTACACATTATTTTAATTGTTCAGTACCCATTGTAAGTCATATCTGAGACACTGTTACGCGGCTTATTTTTTTTTATAACGTCTATCCTTGCTGAATGAATGACATTTGCCGTTTGCCTACAGCTTGTACAGAAGCCTACCCCCAGTCCAATGAGCAGTATGCTTGTATCCTGGGCTGTAACAGTCAGATGCCTTTTGCAGAGAAGCGTCAAGAAGAGGTTGGTGTTGCATTGGATTTATCCTTCTAACATATTTTGCTTTATGTATAATTTTACGAAAGCAACTCTACCTTTTATGCCTGTTTTCATGATAACAAGTATTTTATTATCATTGGCAGCTGTCTGATATGGTGCCTCGTATACATGTCCTTTTTCCTATGACTATGGTGAGAGCTTTCTGGAGTGACATGATGGATTCTGCTCAAAGTTTCATGTCGTCATCCTGGACGTTCTATATTCAAGCAGATAATGGACAAATTCTAGTAGTAGAGGTATGTGCAAGGGGAATAAACTATAAATCTTTACAGTGATGTCATAAAAAAATAAAATAAATATATATATATATATGTATATGTATTTCTCATTAAAGAATCACTAACACTTGCATACATCTATCCCAAAGTGAGGAGGGATCACCTGCTATTATTTATGTATGTGTGTAAATGTTAAAACCTATAATTGCAATTTTGATATGGTGTGTACTCCACTGTCATTAGGAACACCACCTTCCCCACGATTCTTAATAAGGAATCCACAGTAACTACTAGAGATGCACTGATACCGGTATTTCGGTACTGATATTTTTTTACGGTACACGCCGATACCGAATATCGATACCGGAAGTCCCATTAACCTCCCTAGCGGTAATCCCGAGTCTGGCTCGGGGTGAATTTTCCATACCAGGAGCGGTACACCCCGAGCCAGACTC
>NW_017306983.1:448900-451873 GCF_000935625.1 Nanorana parkeri | reverse complement strand
GGAAGCCGGGCGCTGTGTAATGACAGCGCCCGGCTTCCTGGTTGGCTGGGAAGCCAGCTCCATGCTCCCTCGTCATGAGGTGATGAGGGAGAATGAAGCCGGCTTCCTGGCTAATCAGAAAGCTTGGCGCCGTCTCATTACACGGCGCCCGGCTTCCTGATTGCCCAGTTTCCCAACCAATCAGGAAGCCAGGCAGCGAGTCATTACACGCTGCCCAGCTTCCTGATTGGCCGTGAAGCTGGCTCCATGCTCTCTCCTCACAAGTGACGAAGGAGCATGGAGCCGGCTTCCTGATACTAGAAGTATTGGGTTAGGCATTGGAGCATTTGGGTGAGTACGAGGACTCGCCCAAATACTCGGCATTGGCACTGATCCTAGTATCGGTATAGGCGCATCCCTAGTAACTACGCATGTTATCAATTATCGCTTTACAGAATGGCAAAGAAGATGATAACTAATAGTTTCAATACAACAATACAGAAGATGTTTAATCCAATGTAGTGGGGATCGGTGTTTTCTCGCACACAGCTGGCTTCCTATTCAGGAAGAAAACTACTAACTGTCTTTTTATTGAGTTTTCAGGGGCAACTATTATAGAACAATAGACTGAACTTCTCAGATATCACATCTCCATTTTTGTATAGGAGTCGAGTCTTTTACATACATTGATATGAATATTGTTAGTAGATTGTGTCGCATAATATGAAACTTTAAAACTTTTTAATTTTAGGTTTTCACAGGTTTTTTTAATTGCTTTTCTTCTGTTTAGAAAGTATGTTACTTGCAGAATATTTGAGCAATTAAAATGTATTATTTATTTTTTTTCTTCTCTTCTTTTTTTTTTTTGCCCACTGCCTGGTCAGTCTCAGCCAGAAATTCAGCAAATACCACCAGTGTATTCAGAAAACCCATCTTCAAGAGTCAACTTGCTGGATTCAGTTCAATGTAAGTTTAATACAAGACATATGTGATATGATCCAGTTCTTTGTATGTCAGAGTTATCCTCCCATTTTTATGTCATGGATTTAAAAGATTGTGTCTTATATTGTAGTAGACCTAGCATCTGAAGGCCATGCAGGAGAGGGACCATGGAGCGGAAGAGGTGACCTTCTGGAATTGGAAAGAGGAGGCAGCATTATGAAGTGTCTAGCTATGTATGTAGTGATCTATAGGTATATTATAATGGAATTTCGCCCACATTATTATAATGTCAACACACTTGATAATTGTGTTAGCTTGTTTCTCCCATATGACCATGCTTTTGTGTAATGTGCTCATAAATCAATGTTTGGTATTAACATATTATAGGTATCCTAGATCAACTAACAAGAGTCAAACTGTGGAATTCCAAGTGTCATTTTCTAGAGCAGAATTTAAGGGCAATACAGGCAAGATACATGGGATTCACAGCGTGAATTGTATCCAATCACAGGGTTAATCACAAAAGGGTGAAGCGTTTGGAGAAGGCAGGAGAAGTGAACAATCTAGGCCAAAATATCTGATTTGGAAAAATTCTCCAGTTCGGCTCACTTTCCAGTTCAGCTATGTTGTCCTAGATCACTTCTCCTGACTTCTCCAAACTCTTCACCCTTCTGTGAATAACCCTGTAAGACGCTGTGACTTTTCTTCCACATGTGTTTGCAAACTGTCTCCATGTCCAGTGGTTTATGGGCACACTGTCTCCATGTCCAGTGGTTTATGGGCACACTGTCTCCATGTCCAGTGGTTTATGGGCACACTGTCTCCATGTCCAGTGGTTTATGGGCACACTGTCTCCATGTCCAGTGGTTTATGAGCACACTGTCTCCATGTCCAGTGGTTTATGAGCACACTGTCTCCATGTCCAGTGGTTTATGGGCAGTGCCATTAAACACAGACTTTTACACTTCAATGGAAAAGGCTGTGTTTTGACTAGCTTGGCTTGCTTTGCAAAAGCATCTACAAAAGAGCATGCTGTATCCACAGAAATGCAATGCTACGAAGGTGAATTGCAGCCTCAGAACTGTCATATACAATGTACAATTGAAGTAAATGGGATTCCGTTAACCTGCGTTTGACATGCATTTTAAACGCACCTCAAACACAGGTAAAAAACCCGTGTAAACAAGTCTTTATTTCCCACAGCAGGTTGTATAGATCGTGACTATCATTCTAGATAGACTACAGTCTACTATAGTTTATTTTATTTTTGCAGGAATTCCAACTGGCTCCTCACAGCCACATTGATCCTGTCTATCCTGGTACTGCTCTGGATTTGTTGTGCTACAGTAGCTACAGCATCAGATCAATATGTTGCCTCTGAGGTGAGTTCTCTCTAAATACGTCCAAATTGGTATTAAACATGGAAAAGATACCTTTGTTATACTATAAAATAAAAGAATTTATTAAAAAAAAACTTGGAAAATATATTGACCTACACTGAAGATTTAGCGTGGCGCTGAATGTTCTTTTTACCCGTCGAGGACACGTTGGATAATCTTCTGGTTTGTAATGATACCATTGTATCTGTAGTGTCACAGACATAATAAATAAGAAAGGTCTGAGGAGTGCTAAAACATTGATGTTAACAAAATATAGTCATTGTTGTTGCCTAGTTATTATTAGAGTAGTCATGGAAAGTTTAATATGTAGTTTACCAAGTTAATCCATCCAGCTTGTTTTTGAGTTGATATCAAAACTATTTTAGGCAGTTAAAAAGTGTCCATGCGTGGTATAAGATTGCTTTGTTATTCCTCTGGCATCTGATTTTCAGTTCCGTGTTTTTGACCAGCAAAAAAAAACTAGTCTAGCTTACTGGGACTTAGGCCAAGTGTTTGTATAACAAACTGAGTGATCGTTGTTTCCATTGGCTACTATCAGTTAATCCTGATACCTTTCTGTACATATGCTGGAAGCATTTGAATGTTAGTTTTACTGGTCAAGAAGATGAATGAATGCGATTTTACCAAAAAAAAAAAAAAAAAAAATTTTCAA
>NW_017306983.1:434794-448787 GCF_000935625.1 Nanorana parkeri | reverse complement strand
CCAGTCAGCGCTGGCAGATCGGAGAGGGGAATCCAGCCCCTCCCCCTGTCACGGCAGAGAGCTGTGACAGGATCGAGAGGTGAGGGAACCCGGTATGTGTTCGCTCACCTCCCGATCTACTGAGCCGACCTGTGACAGTCTCATTGTCACAGGTCGGCTAGAACTATGAGGTGAGTGGAAATCACTCATCTCATAGTTCTCCTTTAAAGTATTATACAGGGGGGTGGATGTGTGTTTTCTGTTGCAGTCTTGCTTAACCTGAGGGATCGTTTATCATTTATCTGGCCAGCCATGCACTGGCTGAATACTGCTTGCACGACATATTGGCTACTAGATGGAGTCAAGTACTATAGGAATTTCCTAGGCTCCATCTACTGTCCAGAATGCCATGCGAATGGTATTCATCCAGTGTACTGCTGAGCTGAGGTTTTCTTAATCATCCCCTTAATGTGATCACTGGATTAAACAAAAATACAGCTTAGAGTGACACTAAACTCAGGAGTTAAATCTTAATAATTCAGGTACTTGAATGCATTTTTAACACAAATGTATCTTATTTGTGTATCACTCGCCTGTGGATCCTCAAATCATCTCAATATTTGCTGACACTGTCCTTCCTTCTGGAGCGTGGCTACTTTTGTTCCCCATGGTCCCTGTGCGTGTTGTAAAGTAGCCACCGCTCAAAGCTCGCTCCTGTGATGGACTACAATCTCATGTTTAGTTAGCTAATTTGTACTGAGTTTTCTGTTGCAGTCTTGCTTAACCTGAGGGATCGTTTATCATTTATCTGGCCAGCCATGCACTGGCTGAATACTGCTTGCACGACATATTGGCTACTAGATGGAGTCAAGTACTATAGGAATTTCCTAGGCTCCATCTACTGTCCAGAATGCCATGCGAATGGTATTCATCCAGTGTACTGCTGAGCTGAGGTTTTCTTAATCATCCCCTTAATGTGATCACTGGATTAAACAAAAATACAGCTTAGAGTGACACTAAACTCAGGAGTTAAATCTTAATAATTCAGGTACTTGAATGCATTTTTAACACAAATGTATCTTATTTGTGTATCACTCGCCTGTGGATCCTCAAATCATCTCAATATTTGCTGACACTGTCCTTCCTTCTGGAGCGTGGCTACTTTTGTTCCCCATGGTCCCTGTGCGTGTTGTAAAGTAGCCACCGCTCAAAGCTCGCTCCTGTGATGGACTACAATCTCATGTTTAGTTAGCTAATTTGTACTGAGTTTGTAGTCCATCACAGGAGTGAGCTTGGAGCAGTGGCGACTTTACAACACACACAGGGACCATGGGGAACAAAAGTAGCCACGCTCCAGAAGGAAGGACAGTGTCAGCACATATTGAGATGATTTGAGGATCCACAGGCGAGTGATACACAAATAAGATACATTTGTGTTAATAATTCAGGTACTTGAATGCATTTTTAGGATTTAAAGGGAACCTGGGCAATACAGAAGAAAAGAATATGATTAAGAAAATGCATGATCAGAGCTCATATTGAGTAAAATGTTCTGGTCATAAAGCTCTTTGGATCCAGGAATACAGGATGCTAGATTATATGTCAATTTTACATTTATTATCAATAGTGGAGTTTGGGATTTGAGGTTAACCATTTCATGACCAGGAGTCAATGATGCCCATGCCAAAAAAGCATTCCCCCTTTTTTTCCCACTGTAAATTGCATCTGACAATTACAGAATTAAACAGACAAACAATGCCAACTTTATGCTGCAGAACTATCTGCAGACTGAAGGCTCATTTTGTCAACGAAGCCTCCAGCCTGCATGTGATCTCGGTCATAGCCGACATAATGTCCACATTATCAAGAACCACTCCTGATCGTCAGTGAGGACTAGAGCTGTGAGTGAGTACCAGAATTGAGAACCAGAAGCTGTGCAAAGTGTCAGTTGGTGGTTCATAAAGGGAGGATGTTTATTAATGTATTCTCAGCACAGGGCACATTGCTAAGGAATGGTAATGCACAGCTTGTTGGCAGGAATGAGTTAAACTTTCTTCTAAATTGCTCCAGAATAATATATTGATTTGTACTGAAAGACTATTAACACCAAGGCTGTACACTCTGTATCTTGCAGAAGCTGAGTATATATGGGGACCTGGAATATGCAAATGAGCAGAAACTACACAAGTACTCTCCTGCCTCTCTAGTGGTCGTTCATGGAGTTCCACAGGAAAATGAAGAAGCCGGTCCTTTACCTACAAAGGTAGACTTGGCCAAGTCTGCCATATAACCAGCCATGCAGCCTTCAACGATCTCTTCCTGTCGTCATGTGCAAGGGGCGCTCCATAGCGCTATGGAATCCTAGAGAAACTACGAACTTCTATAAACTCTCCATCAGATTGACAGCTTCCGTGTGGTGTGTGGGAAACCGGGATCTCTGGTCTGGGTTATATATTCCTATCTAGGATTGGATCTAATTTCATAGCTAGTCTTTTGCATAATTTTGCTGCTGGGTGGATGTTCTCCTGATTTCGCTTCCTGATCTGCTTGACTGTAAACCTCTTCTTATCCAATAGGGGGTTGTACTGATACACCTTTTTGTATCTGCTTTGCTATCCTCTCCTACATGACACATAAGTCTGGATGAAACCCAGCAAATCTGTTCCTGTCACACTGTTACATTCACTGAGCACTTTGTGTTTGTTTACATGGGAATTTGTGAACTTTTACAAAGGAACCAGTGACCTGCAACACCCTTGCCTGTATGATTGCTGCCAGAAATCAACAGGGCATCAAATGCAATGCATCATTGTTAATGAGCCTGCAAATGCCCTTATAAATGCAGTTTATTCAGTTTATTTAGTGTAAGGATGGCTTTTACATTTTTAGCATAGGATCTTTGAGTAAGAAGGATTGATGATCTTTGAATTGCACAGACACTTTCTTTGGTATTTAAATGTTCGCTTTAAGTGCATGTTCAGCCTAAACTAGTTTTTAGTTTTGATAGAGTGGAAAGGAATAGAACCTCTGCTATCTCAGGCTTCCTTAGAGAGCTTTCCCCTCATTTCCTGTCAACAGTTGCACCAGGCAGGAAGTGAGGCAAAATCTACAACAGAGAAATGGGCAGCAATAAAAGCTGAGGGAGGTTCTAGCATTTCCCTACTCATTGGGGGAAACAATGATCATTTTTGCTGTTTGGATATTTTTTCCTTCACTTTCGGTGACACTGCTGTTGCTAGGCCAGTAAGTGAGGGAACATTCTTTAAGGGAGCCCTGTACAGCAGTAAAAAAAACAAAGGTTCTAACCCTTCCCCACTCCCAAAAAAAGTTTTGGCTCGATCTACACTTTGACAGGTCTCTCCGGTAAATGTCAAATACTTCTTTACCTGTTAAAAAAAAAAAGTCAAATACTTATGTGCGCTTAGCAAGCAGAGGAACACCATGCAGAATTGTTGGTTGCTTACTTGACTTGGCTCCCTTTATTCCTCTGAGGAGTACAGGGGGTCGCAACCATGCAAGATTAATTTTTTTGAATCTCGGTATTTCAGGACCGCCTGGTGGCTGCCAATTCTGCTTCAACTTTTTTTGCTCAGGGCTTGCTACTCCTCCTGGAACTCCTGGAAGTTCCGATAAAGTGAAGCTGGTGTGGGACATAGTCCTTGTAAAAAGCATGGCCAGTCAACATCCATCTCCTTTCGCTGATTTTTGTTGCTGATTTCTTCTTTTTTTTTTTTTTCTCGATTTTCTTCCACTGCAGAGAATTTTATGACACTTTTCTCTTCATTGTAGACGGCGGTTTTGTTTTTGGTTTTTGCAGTTGCACACGTAAAACCCTCTGTGCACTGCTCTGACCTGTTAGTGCAGCATGGTACGCTTTGAATGTTACTGTACCAGATTGCCCTTTTGTACTGAAAAACTTTTTGACAGATTGTAATTTAAAATGCATCTTGATGTCCTAACTTTATCCTGGTGAAGTGCTTCATATACAGCTCCTTTAGAAAAACAAGATCATTTTCTGGAAAACATGGTGGATTGTTAATGGTCTTGCCCATGTGTAGTACATAAATATGTCTTTTTCTATGTAACCGGCAACACTTTTTTTTTAGCAGGTCAGATGTTCTAAAAACAACAAAAAAAAGCTCTCCATTGGTTGGGCATTCTTGACCTTGTTGTTCTACAAATGCCTCACCTTGGTTATCCATCTCTGCTTGCTGTAAGGTATTGGTGTCCAACTCTGTTCACAAAGGCCAAAATTCATCTCTAAATTTAGGAATTCTGCAGTCAACAGCATGTAATGATTTTAGTGAGGTGTATATAACTAAAAAGTATCATTGTTTTGCCTGTTTGCGGCCTCTTTTTACTGGAGTTGGACAGCTGAGCCTTACGTTATCCCTGTTAGAGGACCAAGTTATAAGATGTCCAGTGATGTAACACAAAATATCTTAAAGGATGAAAATCTACAACCACTACTAACGGATTTATTAAATAATTTGGTAATGAGGGTCTAATTTGTTTACAAGGGGTCTGAAGTGTAATCATACCATTTTCCTGTAATAAATAATTACAAACTCTGACACGTTCTTAGTGAGAATTTATTTATCCTCTCCAGTGTTAAAATCAAGGAGTCGGAAGCGGCAAGTATATCACTACTACTGTATTTGTTTTAATGCATCATAAAAGGTACCAGTTCCAGACTGGACATTGTCAAACACAACTGTAGACCAGCCCAGCTTTTGCTGTTGCCCACCCCTCAGTTGGATTGCCAATGGAAGTCCTGAAGGTTTAAGACTTCCTTTGTCCCTCAATGGAAAGAAAAAAATTAGGATTTTTCCCTGTAATCCTTTTCTTGGTGTCCATTGAAGGACACATGTCCCACTCTGCTCTGTATATGATCATGCTCTCTGCACTGCTTGCTACAAAACTGAGGCATGCTGGGAGTATTCGGGTTATCCTAAGCTGGCCTACAGTTTTTTTTAGTTTGCAAGTGGCCAATCCACCTGTAGGCAACACTATAACCTAAAAGTTTAAGACTTCCAGTGTCCCCCAATGGACTCCAAGTAAAGTATATTTTAGTGGTGAGGTCTAAATTCCTATTTTAGTGGTCTGTTGTGCTTTAGCTTGCCACTGTCATTCTAACACTAATCTGTGGTTCAGACCAAAATATTGTCAGGGTAGCAGGTGCCAGAAGCAAATTTGCATATTGTTTTTTTTTGGAATGTAAAAAACAAATTGCTATGCAAATATACATTAGAAATCTGATCCGCTCTGTCACTGCTCACATCTCTCTCATGCTCTTGTTCTCTCAGATGATAACTTGGACCAGAGTTCCAGGAAGCACTAAACTGATACTAAATTTACTTTTGTTATAATCATAGGCTTAGCATTTTTGTCTATAACTACACCCTCTGCATGGGGCCAAGAGCACCTATAATGTATGGTTTGATTACTTCTGCTTGAATGTAAATTGGTCTCTTAAAAAAAATCTGAACTGATTGAAATATTGAAGCTGTTGTCCCCACCCTCATCCCTCATTCCCTAAGGCTGGGTTCACACCTAGGCGTATTGAATATTCGCGGTAAAAAAACCGCGCAACAAACGCCCGTTTCCGAGGGCTACTTGGCTGTATCCCAATGGAAACGCGAGACCAAAACGCCCCAAAGAAGTACATGTACTTCTTTGGGCGTAGGCCGTTTTGTATCGCGTTCGGATGGGCGGAAATACGGCAAGGTGTGAACCAGACCCATTGAGTACAATGGGATTTAGATGTTTGAGCGCTTTGTAGAGCGTTCGTCGAGCTTGAACACGCTACAGAACGCTCAGGTGTGAACCAGGCCTAAATCCTAGTTGCCTCCTGGCTGTAATGCTGACCCAACCAAGTCACCATAATCTTCTCAATCTCCGCAAAATCAGTAATCCTTATTTACATACTACTACTGGGCTAGTGAAGCAAGTGAGCCGACATGATAGCCAGGCAACTAGCATCTTTAGGAGAGGTGAGCAATGGCAGCCTCAATGTTTCTGTTCGGACAGGTTTCCATTACAGATACATGCAGAAAGGCCTTTCCTTATTATTTTAAATCTAGCCCGTACCTACACAGCACATGCTTAGAGGTGTTTTACATGTTACAGGCTATACTCTGATATCAGTGAGGTATTATTGTCTTTGCGACTAGATTCAAGAAGAAGTTCTGAGTAAATTACCCCAATCACACTTATGAGAATTCTCTATTGAAAGCAGTGGGACTATCACCTAATTTGAGAGCAACAGAGATGGAAGAACTCCAGAGGAACTTTACCTCCTTCATCCCAGATCTACCTCGGTATAGATTGGTGTTCTTTATTTCATTATTGCCAATAGACGGGGAGTACTACATTCCTGAAGACGAAGCTGAAAAGCAATATTCAAACATATATTGTGGCTTCCTATTTTGGCAGTCTGCATAGCTGCCTCTTGGCAAGTCCCTAATGATTATTTGGTATCAAATGAAGCGTGTAATCGGACATTTCCCCACTGGAGGGAACGTTCAGCTCAGGTCATTATCTGTGTAACAAGCAGGTGACTAATTGTGTACATCAGTGTCAGGTCCCCTCAGCTACAAAGTTGTCAGTGTTTGGCTGGTCTCTTGGTAACTGGAATCAGGGCTGGTTCTGAGTAATAACTTTGTGAGAGTGAACACAGGCGCACAGTGCACACTTGTGGAGTGAAAAAGTTTGCCTACAACTGGATTTGAAATTAAACCGTCATAGACAATGAACCGGACCTACCCAAAGGTGAGAAAATAAATAATGGCGTTGTGTAATTTAACCCTACATGCTGGATTATTTTTTATAAAATGATTACAACAATATAAAGCAAATGTGTCATAAGAGACATATGGGGGCTGCCATCGCTACTTCTCAAATGTGTTTGGATGTCTCCAGTTCTCAGTACTTTGAGTCACTGACCCGAAACCAGAATGTGCCCCAATGAAAGTCAGCGTAAAGTCAAAGCTCCTGATCTGCATACATGTCGTAGCGCAGTGACTCAGAAAGTACTGAAGCCAGGGGATCATCGTAACGGCCTGGCAACTAAGGAGAGATTGGTAATAACAGCTGATTGCCTGAAATTTTCCAAACCATCACACTTCTCTGTTACTGGTCTGCTCTGGTTGGATGTGTCCCTTACTGAACCTGTCGAAATGTCAGATGGCTGATACAGGTATGTATTAGTTACTGGTATCTTTGTTCATTTTCATTATTTAAACATAATGTTTAGCCAAAACTTTGAGGAAAGGTTAGAACCTGTCCGGTTCTTAACCCTTTATGACCAAATTTTTTTGCCAGCTAATATGCCCAGGTCAAGTGTAGCAGAGTCCAATAACTGAACTGTATGGCTAATGTTTCAGTTTGACATTGGGTCTGAGAACTAGGGACACACGCAGTTCCACATTCCTATTTCTGTGCTGTAGGTTTAATCGATGTTCTCATGGGGCAGAGTATTTTTGATGTGGACTTAAAATGTCTTATTGGGGGTCAAAAAGTGGTTAATACTAAATATGGTAAAGCAAAAAAAAAAGGAGCACTCTTCTCCAATACAGAGGGGAAAAAACGTATAAGGGCAAAGTAGGCTAAAGGTTCTTATTCAAAAATGTGCAACTTGATCTTTATAATCTCTGCTACCACATTTTGGGGTTTAAGTACAGTTGTGCTCAAAAGTTTGCATACCCTTGCACAAATCGTGAATTTTTGGCATTGATATTGAAATTGTGACTGATCATGCCATGTCTTTTATTTAAAGATTTAATTATATGAAGCCATTTATTATCACATAGTTGTTTGGCTCCTTTTTAAATCCTAATGATAACAGAAATCACCCAAATGGCCCTGATCGAAAGTTTACATACCCTGGAATGTTTGGCCTTGTTACAGACACACAAGGTGACACACACAGGTTAAAATGGCAATTAAAGGTTCATTTCCCACATCTGTGACTTTTTAAATTGCAATTAGTGTCGTGTTTTTAAATATTCAATGAGTTTGTTAGCTCACGTGGGTGCACTGAGCAGACAAGAAGACATGTCCACCCACACAAAATTCATTTAGTTTTGTTTAGTTTAAATTCGGATTTTGTGTTATTTCGTTTTTCCGGATTCGGGTCCTGAAAGTCAATTCGTTTTGGGATTGAGACAAAATTCGTCAGTGGTAGTCTGTACGAACTTTCGCTTTCTTATCATTTTCGTTTTGTTGCAGCAAAGTGCAATAATTTTTTTTTTTTTAAACATGTTTTTTTATTTACTTTGCTGCACCGAAAATCCGTCCACAAACGAAAATCGTACAGACTACCGCTAACGAATTTCGTCCAAAATTTTGTTTTCGGAAATTCGGATTCGTTTATATTTCTGTTATTAGGAAATTTGGATACATCCGCATCTCCGAATAACGAAAGTTCGTCAGAAAAACTTTTGTTTTCTGAAACGAATCGCACATGTCTATAGGCAAGATACTGAGCCATGAGGGAGCAGAAAAGAAGTGTCAAAAGACCTGCGTAACCAGGTAATGGAACTTTATAAAGATGGAAAAGGATATAAAAAGATATCCAAAGCTTTGAAAATGCCAGTCAGTCCTGTTCAATCACTTATTAAGAAGTGGAAAATTCAGGGATTTCTTGATACCAAGTCAAGGTCAGGTAGACCAAGAAAGATTGCAGCCACAACTGCCAGAAGAATTGTTTGGGATGCAAAGAAAAACCCACAGGTAACCTCAGGAGAAATGCAGGCTGCTCTGGATAAAGACGGTGTTTTTGTTTCATGGAGCACAATACGACAATACTTGAACAAAAATTAGCTGCATGGTTGAGTTGCCAGAAAGAAGCCCTTAATGTGCCAATACCACAAACAAAAGTCCGGTTACAATATGCCCAACAACACCTTGACACGCCTTACAGCTTCTGGCACACTAATTTCGGTGAAGAGACCACAATTGAGCTTTATGGTCACTCACAACCGTAAGTACTATGTTTGGAGAGGGAAGGCATTTTGCCAAGACAAATGGGCAGCTATACCACCTGCAAGAATTCGGGGCCTCATGGACAACTATTATAAAAGACTGCACCCTGTCGTGATGGCACAAATAGTGGCACTGGCATTAGCAAGAAGCAAAAGGAAAAACATGGGGGGCAGTAACGGCCTTGACATCCGGGGCACTAGGCAAGAGATGCTGAGCAAGTGCCCAGCACTATCAACGTCCATGGACTGCTGACCCAATTACAGTCCTAATCTCTAAAAGCTTGAGGGGGATCTGACTTTTTATTTCTTAATCATGTCCAACCAATGGATTTTTTTGGCCTTAACGTTTGCTTCTGAGTTAGGAGCTGTCTGCCTTGTCCAGGTTCAGACCTGCGCTGTAAGATGGGAGCTAAAGAAAGAAAATCTGAATATAATTGTTAGGAAAAAGATTTCAGTAACCTTAATAAGTAAAGCCATTGGTTCTGGCGGGAAGGGGTGGAGTCCATTCTTTCTCTGAAATGGAGAACCCTTTAATGTAAAACTCCAGTTCTGTTGCCAAAAAGTATATATACACATTTATCTATTGCAAGTAGGAAAGTGGACATATATTCTTACAGTTCAACCTTACACGTTCATCAACGCAAGCTCCTGCAGAGTAGGAACCAAAACCTTATCAAGCAAGCTTTAAATTGGGTAACAGAAGGAAACATCTTCTTCCTGACCCTTAATGGCAATCAGATCAATCCCTGGGTCAGTCATCTACTATGTAGTTCTATGATTGTTGATCTGTTAAAAGAAAAACAAATCAGTGGTTTTAAACTGGTGGGTCACATGACCTAAAAGTGGGTCGCTGCGTGAATTCCAGTGTACTAGGTGAGAGTCTCCACCTCCCCCTAGCACCGCACTGTCAGTTCTCGCGCTGAGCAGCCATTCAAAATATGCAGCCTGGTGCCAGGTGTCAGCTTGTGGTGGGTGGGCTGGGGATATTGCCGCGAGGAAGCTCCATCCATACGTGCATTGCTTACAGCTCCCTCATGTGCAGAGATGCCTGGACTGGTGTCATAATAAACAGATATCACATTGCACACCAGACCGGAATCCCACTGTAGCATGTAGAAGGGCGCTGGGATGAAATGGTCACCCACACACCAAAGTCCAATTCATAATTCCGTCTTTTTATTGACCGCAAATACACATGGCATCACAAGTATGAGCAACGTTTTGGAACCTACTGTGGTCCCTTCATCGGGCAAATAACATAGTGATCTATATGAAACGTTGCTCATACTTGTGATGCCATGTGTATCTGTCGTCATAAAAGGACGTATTGATGCATTGGACCTTGACTTTGGTGTCCGGGTGGCCATCTGTTCTAGGTTTGGACTGGTGTGATGTCACATTCTGACTCTGGGAGCTCTACAAGCAATGCACATATAGGCTTTTCTAGCTGTCATATATACTGTTATATATCAATTTCTAAATATTTGTTTTCTACAGCATTATTCATAAATATATACATTATATATAAGTTGTCCTTCCTAGAAGGAACTGCATTGAAAGATCTGAGCTCATGTAGCATTTGCTTGTTTACTTTATATAACTCAGATAAACTGGTTCAACCTGAACTCTAAATGAGACGCTGCCAGAGTAAATTGCAGTAACTGCCTGAAGCCCAGTTAAACCTTTGCTTTGCTAGATGGTGCCAGTTGATTCCATTAGAAGGATACGAAAAGTGTTACATAAGGCTTGTATTAATTCTATGGTAATATCCTGCCTTCTTGGTTTTGCTTGGGCTAGTGCTGGCCTAGATGGGAGCTTCTCAGTTCTTAGTGGTTGCTTTATGTCAAAAAGTGAGTTATCTCATCATGTCAGATTAACCTAAATGTCCTACCTTGGTGACACCATAAAAATGGTTCTAATCTGGGCTGTAGCTCTCCTACTTGGCAAATCAAGAACAATTTTATCTATTGGGCCCCCTCTTTATTTAGTACAGGTATTTATGTAGCACCATTAATTTACACAGTGCATTACGTACTATTCACATACATCAGCCCTTGCTTTCAAGGAGCTTACAATCTAAGTCCCCTGTCTCATGTGCACACATACTTAGTTTCTAGCATATCTTTGGAGTGTAGGAGCAAATCCACACAAGCACAGAGACAACATGCAAACTCTGTGCAGACAGTGTCCTTGAACCTAGAACCAGGGACCTCAGTGCTGGAAGGCAGAGGTGCTAACCACTAAGCCACGGTCTATTTTTCCATGACACATCCTCAGGTACATCTAGGAACATTTTTTTTGTGGAACATCATTCAAATTAAACGTTTCACCCATAAATCACCCCACAAATCGTCTTTGATTAGGCCATTGAAAGACTTAGAAAAAGGTGATTATTTCCTCATGCATGATTTTAAGTAGCTTAACATTGTTGAGTTTAAAACTACATAAAATTCTACAAACAGAATTATGGGAGCCTTAGCAGACTAAAATTTGAACCAAAGGGACTCTAAAATACAGGAATATAATTGGAAATGTTCATGATGGCCAGACATAAGACCTAGAGAGGCTTTCTGTGACCACCATGAACCCTACCCACCCATGCTGGTACTATCTGTGAAACAAATATCTTAATTTGAAACCATGCAATCACATACATATTGGGCCTTTTTTTTTTACAAATGAAAACTTAACTCCAAATCAATAGTTTTTTTTTGGGGGGTGTTGCACAGAGTGGGGAAGAGTTACGATTTCTACCAGGTTTTAATTCTCACTGAAACCCCATCAGGGGGATTTTCCGTCTCTAGGCAGAAATAAAACCTTGACATAACATCTAACCCCTCCATGCTTTATCTGAAATGAAATGATTGATCAGAAATTGGCCTTTAAAATGTGATTTGTAGTTGTTAACCTTTAAGGTAAGAACAGAAATTGACTCGGCTCCTTCCCCAGCCAGCAAGCCTGAGAAGCATGCTATACCCTCCCCATACAGCAGGCCTGGGAGCTAAGGACCTTTGGGCTCACATCCTCTATAGACAAAGCCTGGGGGGGAAAAAAAGACTGGATCCCTCATACACAGAGCTTGGGAAGAAAGGAACCTTCTAGAAGGTCTCCCCCATATATTTATCCCTTCACCAGCTTGCATCATTAGCAATAACCCCTCAATGATTGGCCAGGCTATAATAAATATTTATAAACTACAATGCTGTATCTTCTAACTCTATCCACTGGAAAACATTCCCAGAAGGGGGCAGAAGCAAACAATGTCCTAGGTTTAGGGAAAACCCAAAGAACCCAGATAAAGTAAACAATCAGAGCTCAGGCTGGCTACAGCCTAACTGCCAACATTAAATTTGGACTAGGGACCTTCCAGCCAGGGCCGGATTAAGAGCATCATGGGCCCGGGGCTGTCATCAGAAGAATGGTAAGCAGGAGACATGGCTCTCTAATTAGGTGGCTGCTTGCTCCTTGCTGGGGCCCTACAAGGCACCTAATATGCCTGATTAGAGAGCCACTGGCGCCCCTGACTGTGCTCAGCCCAGCTGGCCCAGAATTTAATCGGGCATACCGAGGCGATCCTATTTAGAGTGGTGGGTTGGTGCTCCAGTAGCTCCTATGTTAATCCAGCCCTGCTTCCAGCTCATGGCAGGGTCCCTTCACTAATATAAATTGTAACACACAGTTTGCATTTAGTGTATTCTCATCTGTGTTCATTCTTCTAGAGAAGTATGGATGCCACCTCGTTTGGTTCCACAGTGACAATGATCTCCAGAGAAGAGAAAGGTAATAGGACGGGACGTTGCCAATCTTTTCTCCTTCCTTGCCTTCATCTGTCTTTCCTGTGTCCTGCTATTTGCTGTTCTGTTTTATTTCCAGACTTGTGTTGCGGCTGTACCAGACGTTGTGTGTGTATAATAGCCATCATTCTACTCATTCTGACGATTGCTGCTGCTGCCATTGCGTGTACAGTTGTTTTTGCCCTCCCTTCAAAAACGCCAGGTAACTTGCATACATAATAATAGAAATAATAATTATGTCTAGAGGAACGATAATCAATAATTAAGATAGTTCCTCTGTTTGTGTGCAGAGAGTCGCTTCTGTGTCACATCAGATAATTACACGGGATTCCTGTGTAATGATAGAATCACGTGCCTGCTGCCATCGCAGGTCTGTAACTCTGCTAGTGACTGTGGAAGTGGGGAGGATGAAGATACTTCTATATGCAGTAAGTACAACCCTAGCATTGTGATAAGAGTTTAACTATGGGCAAAATCAGAAATCACATATTTGATGCAGTCAGTCAATAGCACCCACCAGCACCAGCACTACCACTATGATATAGTGATGCCAGTAAATCCATTAGTTTTCCACTTATTGTAACAGACCAAGCTGTCCAGCAAATTGAGTGGTTGCAGGGGTTGGGAAAATCCATACAACAATGATCAGCTTTTATTCATATGGTTTAAACCTGCCCCCCCCCTCCCCCCTTGAAAAAAAAATGCTGCTGCAACTTCTTGAATAGTATTTGCTTGAGTTGTTTAATGGTTGTGTTTTTAAGCCAATTTAAGCTACAAGTCCATTTAAGACTTCAGTGTCCACAAGGTGTCAACGCTGGTGTGTAATTCACTGCAGACTAAAGTGTTGTCACCCAATTACAGAAGGAGGTAGGAATAGCTGATCTACTGGCAGGCAGAAAACTATGTTACTGGGAGACTCAGAGAAACAGAACTGCTATGTTAGTAAGAGACTGTATCATACAATATGTATTTTTTTAATTTGCACATTGTTAGGCTATTCAAACAGTTTTTGCTAAATGCTCGCCAGCGTGAGTCTAACAAAATGGAACTGTACTACTGCTGCATGCCAACTCCCATGCAGGAAGAATGTAAACACTAGACTGGGGAGGTTAGTTGAAGTGATATAGCATCATAAAGAAACTTAGGCTGAAACATAACAGTGTAGACACATTAAGAAGGGAAAAACTAAGGTGAAAGAAGAAGAGAATATGGAGGAGGAGGGAGGAAAAGACAGGG
>NW_017306983.1:424089-434776 GCF_000935625.1 Nanorana parkeri | reverse complement strand
GCATCCCATCCAGGCTCACCATTGCTGTCACAGCTGCAGGAGCTGTCTGTCAAAGGAGAGTGGGAGAAAATGTTTGCCCTAGGGACCCATATTTTGACAAACCTCATCTTCTGCTTATGAATTGGTTTACAATAGAATTGGATACATTTACAGCAATAAGTAAAAATGGCCACATTAGATCAATGTCATTGACCAAATATAGCCATGTGGCCATATAAGGTCAATAACATCACAGCAACCCGCCCCTTTACTTACGAGAAATTTCCAACCCACAGCTGATTGGATGGCAGCAGAAGGAACTTCCTTCTGTGTTGGATTTGGTCCAAACTTGAGCTCACCCCCTAGTCCTTATCTTGGGACTACACAATAATTAGACTTTATGATGTGACTTTGGAAGAGTAGGTGGATCTGAGAAGTTTCTTAAGAGAAAACTAGGCAGGGCTGACACCATCTAGTCCACAAAAAGGAGCTGAGTGCATTTCTGGAAGGATTTGATATTTTTCCCTGTAAAGAGATAAAATATGGGGAAATGTGCATGTATTGTAGAGATTCTCTCTCTCTCTCTCTCAATTAAAGTAACAATTCCAGCGAATTGTAGTGGTGGCAATGCAATCGAATGGCAGCAATTCTGTCACCTCTGCTGTCACCATGGCTCATAGTATACATTAAATGGAATAATTCAGAGGCATCACATAGAAGCTGTGTTGGCTGACATGTAAAACACTCAGTGGTGTGTTGGCTTGTCAGGTGACAAAACTTGTATGTGTCCACACCATGAATCTGAGGAAGTGGCATTTTAGACACAAAACGCGTTATTTTGGTGCTTAATAAATACTGTTATCAAGAAATCTACGTCCTCCTTGGACTGATTATTACTTACCATTAGTGCCATTAATTTTTTTTCTCTTCCTATCTGATTGTGTATGAATTATTTGTTGATTATAGCTTTACATAACATCAGACAAAGTGCAATGTTAAGATTAAGAAACGTGTGCCAATGGATGTATACCTTTGTTTCATGGTGACTGTGTGGAGTACTCTCAGCCTACTATCTCACCTTTGTTCCAACAATCTGTATGGTGTGCTCTCTTTGTTAGGTAACCTACCTAAAAATATGCCTGGATACCTGATATTCCGCTGTGGAAACCCGCAAATCTGGATCTACAGCAATTACAAGTGTAATGGGATCAATAACTGCGGGGACTGTTCAGATGAATCTACAGTTCGTAAGTATATAAGAAAAAGAAGCTGCACTGTGAACCGGGTTCATAGCTGTATGATCTGGAACTGATATAGTATGAGCACTCATTTTGTAAGTTGGTGTAACAAGGCTTCATGTGATCAGCATGTGCAATGTTTAACAAGTACAATCATTGCTAAATTATAGCAGATCCATCCCCATGTGGTGTATGATACCATATAACATGACCAGGCACATATGAGGGATACAAGGCATAGAAAGACAAGAGACCCTCTATAGTACCTGTAGTAGAAACATTTTGTATCACAAGTGGTAGACCTTAATGTGTTCCTCTTAGGCTGTGGTAGCAGTGGCCTTCCTGACCACTTGTATAAAAGGCAGCAGAGATCACAGTCACATGACTTAGATTTTTGGACACGCCAGTTAGTGCTGCCCTCAGCTGCCATGTTGCTTTAGGCCCAGGTCTATAAGATCTGAACAGAAATCCGGGAACAGCTTATGATCTTATAAATGTGTAATATCTTAATAGGAAATTAAACTCATAATTTTAAAAGAAATGTATAGTCCTTTTGTAGGCTAACCTTAAAGGAGCTGTAAAGCCCCAGCATATCCTCTCCTGTTATATCAGTATTGTAATAGCAGGGGAGTCCTGAGGCCTCTCCAATGGTGGCACCTTGGTGCGGGCCGCACCCCCCTGTAATGCCACTTATAATAGATATACATACTAGAGTTGTTTCTGATAATGCAATCAAAGCTTACTTGAAAAAATCCCTTTTATGTAGTGAGTGCTGCCTTCTGTCTGCTGGTCACTTCCAACAACTTCCTGGATTCCCAGTGTGCTTTGTGCCTCTTTCACTGCTGCTTAATGCGATGCAATCTACATTTCTTATGACTACATAGCCCATCATGCATTGCTTCCAGCAAGCAATGATAATGTTACATTGTTCAGATGTTGAGCTCGGAAGGCAGGCTCTGTGAGTTGCAACACAAGGAGGGCATTGTGTCAGTGCATTGAGGTAGTCCATCCTATGGGCATCTTCAATAAGTAAGTTTACAAACTTCTAGATGGATATGGTTACTAGGAGTGGGATAGAACTTCTAGAAATTCAATAACAGCACCATTTTATGCTTTGTCTCTTAGTGGCATCCTGTCCTGCATGTGGCTCTCAGTGGTGGCCATGCAACCCCGTCCTTTACCAATACTGTTACTGCATCCCTCGAAGCCTGTGCAAAAATGGAGTCCAGGACTGTCAGGACTGGTCTGATGAGTATGTGTGCACCAAGTAACAAGAGACCACTGTATGTACATATTTTTTAAAACACAGAGGGGAATTTATTAAAACAGAAGAATCTGGAGCAGTTGTGCATGGCAACCAATCACCTTCTCTCTTTCATTTTCAAACCTTAACTGAACAAACTAAAGAGAGAAGCTGATTGGTTTCCATAGGCAACTGCTCAGGTTTTCGTCTGCTCGTTTTGATAAATTCCCCCTATACTGTATTCGTATATATTTTTACTGGAAGAAACTGGAGCTTCCTACAGATTAGTGCTTTTAGAGTATATCAAATAAAGTTTTTTTAGTTTTGTTTTTCCATTGTTCAAACCAGACTCCAGCCCAAACTTTTATTGCCTTTCATATTCTTTTTGGGGTCTTGTGACCCCTTTGTAAATGTACTTTCTGTCCTAGTGACGGGGTGGCACAGGGGGCCATAAGTAAGGAGAAATCCCTCCAATGAGAGCAGGCAGCAATACTCAAAGCACTGCACTGGGTTCTGGGAAGTCCTGGGAACAAGATAAGCAATGATACTGTTTAAGGAAACGACAGATTTGGGACATTTACTATATATATAATTAGTAACACACCAACAAATCATAGAAAGATACTTTCCATGAATTACCTGCACATGACCCTTTTATGAATGCACTTTTTGTACACAGTCTCTGTAGGTCAGAGATCCCAAAACTTTGGCAGATCATAAATCACAGTAAAAGGCTATTATGATGCTGCACACATGAATTGCCTGAACGTTTACTTATCTTGGTGATTGGTGGAGATGGATTTTCAGTTATATTCTATTGACAGAGGTTTTCAGTGTATATAGTAGATCTGATAAATGATGACAAATGTTTGGTACACAGGAAATCACGCACATTACCAAAATAGAGTTTATTTTGAAAACATAAAAACACAGAAACCTTAGTAAAGTTATTTTTTAGATTTCTTTTATGGCTCTATGTAGATTTTCAGTAATTGTCAACTTTCACAAGGACTTGTCATTCTTCATCCATTTATATGTCTATAAAACAACTAGAAATGAGCATGGGCCTCAACTGGTGTAAAGCATATCTAAACCCAAGGCAAAAATGTAATATATTGCAGCTTACCAGTCCTTAGATCTGGCTGCGGTTTTTTTTTTTAGACTTTTTCCCTTTATTTTCACCTGGTCATCCTGCAAATAACACACTTTTTGTCCCTGGGTGGCTATGCTTACGTATAGCACTGTATCTACATTAGCACATGGCTCCCTCCATGGATACACCTGGTCTCCAGCTGAAATATAGCGAGATGGTCTCAGTGCTGGGCATTATCCACCGTGAACCACCTCCCATCTCTGCTGGAGATCAGGGGTGGGCACAAATCATAGTATGAGAAGCTTTGGCATGTAAGCAAATTTTGGGGGTGGGGGGAGGGGTTTGACGGGCTAGGCAGTTCTAAACCAGCTACGTCTAGAATCTGTCCCTTTCTTTGTTGTTGATGGGCCTTTTTGGAATTAAAAGTTCATATCTGTAGGCATAACAGGCTCAAAACCCCAAACTAAGGCAGATCTTATCCAACCATTAGTATTGCATCTACTTTTACATTTTCTTGCTGGAACCAGGCAGTTCCATGTGGTTAAATATGTTTCTCTGTGCTCTATAATACTAAGCAGTTTTATTTTTTTTTCCATTCTACTTCAACTGCTAGCAAAGAATATGGCAAACACACCAAATGTGTGTACTCAGGCTTGACCCCCTGTGGTGTACTCAGGCTTGACCTATCAACATTGCAGTGGCTCCTTGGTCATGAAGACTGAAAAGGATGAGAAGTGGATCAGTAAGAATTAAGAAGGTCCCAGTCCTCTGCAGTTAGAGACACACAAAGTCTTTTTGCAGAAGGGGCAGATGAGACGACATCTTGGGTTTTATCGTCAAGGGTCCTTTTCACTTGAAATTGTTCCGATAGGATTGTACTGTTCCCTCTGTCGTGACTATAAAACTGAAGTGGTCTATATTGTGCGGCTACTGAACACTTGATGGTAGGGGTCTCCAGGTCTCGAGGATTGACCTTTTCTTTTCCATCTACAAAAAACAACGCATCAGTTATCAAGTATATGTGCATGATATCATCTAAATACAATAAGCGAGATCCCCATGTAAAGGCCACAGCAAGTAAATAAACTGGGAAATTATGTGTAGAGTAATGAGTTTGAGAGCGGAGCTGGTGAGCAATTTAGAATCCTAGTATGCAGCAAGGGTGACATCTTCATAACAGGAGCCTCAGTTTAAATGTGTGTAAAACTCACCAAGCATATAATCTGCCCTATATACACTCCTAATACACTGATCCACTGCTGCTTCTCCATTAACTATCTGGCAAGGCGCACAATATCACCTTTTAACACAGCTAATTCATTTGTTCTCTTTTAATGACCTTCCTCCAAACTATGCTGGGCACACAAAGATGTAAGGGGGAGGAGGGGGTGTCTGCTGGACACTTCTGGATGTAGGAGGGGACGGACAGACGGACTCTGCAGGACACTCCTAGATTTAAGGGGACGGACGGACTCTGCAGGACACCCCTAGATTTAAGGGGACGGACGGACTCTGCAGGACACCCCTGGATGTAGGAGGGGGACACTGCTGGACACTTCTGGATGTAAAGTGGGGGGAGGCTGGATGTAAGGGGACGGACGGACTCTGCTGGACACTCCTAGATTTAAGAGGACGGACAGACTCTGCTGGTCACCCCTGGATGTAGGAGGGGGACACTGCTAGACACATTTGGTTGTAAAGGGGGGACTCTGCTGGGCACTCCTAAATGTAATACACATCTCATACATAGTACATAGTAATATGGAAATATTTTCAGACACTTACAAAAATGCTGAGCTGCAGTCCTGGATTTCAGGGATTCTTTTGGCTTAGCAGATGATGCAACAACCGTATTCCACTGATTCAAAAGCTGAAAAACAAGATTCAAACTAAGTGAACCCGTCTTATATCGTACTGTGTAGTAATACAGTGCAACACATGTACAAAATGCCTCCCTAAATCTCATACTAATGAAAACATTTTTGGAAGTGTTGCAGCAAAAACTAATCAACATTTACAAAATATTCACATGTTAAAACCCCCCTTTTAAACTAAAGTAATTTCTTCAGTCACTGATTCAGTGAGTGTCCTCCTCCAATGTCTGCCAAAGCACACACTGCCACTAATATATCTATATTCTTCTTCCTTCCCTTTCTTCTTTCTACCCGTATTCCTTAAGAATGGAAGGATCAGATGATAAAGCTATTTCAAATCAACAACAATAATAACAGAAAATCTTTCTATGCAACCAAGCCCATATCTTCCATGTATGTAAATGGTACTCTTGCTTGCCCCCTTCTCCAAATTTAGAAGCCAAATCTCACAACTCTCCAATGAGTGCCTGTAGAGTTCCCATGAACTGTATAGGACCTGTATTGATCGGCGTTTGGTCACGTCAGACATGTTTTGCCTTATTATACAAGTCTATGGTAATGTAAAACCCGCTTGAAGCAGGTCAGAGCGAAGCCAACTGCAGTTCATACGCACCTGTAAATTAATTCTAAATGGTCTCAGAAGCATTTCAAACTGATGCCATCAAACACAAGCCCAGGGACTGACTTTATAAACTCCAAGATCTTAAATCTCTATGAAAGTAAACCAGTCATAAGAGAAATACTGGGGCTGCCGTTCATGTTCCACCAACATAAAACACTGCAGTGTCTAAATACTGCCTGTACTATTAAAAAGTTGATTGACTGCCACTCGACTACACTGCTTTATGGGTATCATCTTGACCAGAAATTTGTCCCTAAACTTACACTCCATGTGTCCTTGAGGAGTTCCCTCTTCGCTCTGAAAGAGTCTAAGAACATGTAGACAAAAAAGGGACCATATTCCCCTGAAACATTAGTATCGCGGTGCTTTGTTTTTATGCTTTGTATTTTAGCTTATTTATATTTGTGTTCTGGCTATGCACACTAAAGTAGTTACATATTCTGAACAAGCAGTAAAAGCACTTTTAAACAAGCCCTTATTTACTTCTGTAGCTAAAGACATTGTTGACTAATCCTTTTTCAAAGCTTACAATAGGAGGCACTGATATCACAACTTCTTTCCCTTTTACTTTCTATGGAAGCAGATCTTGGTAGCGGATAGTCCTCCAATGTAAACACGCAGGAGATACTGTAGGCTAGAGATGTTCAGATACCAGTGCCGATACTTGGCATTTTCATGAGAACTATCAGGGTTGCAGCTGGGACCTGGCTCTGGTGCTCCACCACTGCCCTGAAATCATTAGTAGAGCTGCAGCTAACGATTATTTTCAAAATCGATTAGTTAGCCGATTATTAACCAGTTGACATCCGCGGTGTTAAACCCCCTTCCCATCCAGGCCATTTTTCAGTATTCAGCGCTGCGGTACTTTGACTGACATTTATTCCGTCATGCAGCGCTGTACTGAAATGAATTTTATACCCTTTTTTGGGGACAGATAGAGCTTTCTTTTGGTGGTATTTATTCACCACTGGGGGTTTTATTTTTTTACTATATTAAGGAAAAATTATCGAAATTTAAAAAAAAAAAAACAGTTTCCCCTATATTAAATGATAAAACATTTATTATTACCCAATTTTTTGGTAAAATATAAAAGATGGGGTCACGTCGGGTAAAAAGACACTATATCCGCCCACACCTGCTCCTCCTTACTTCTCCCCGCGTCCCTGTGCCGATCGTGGATTTGGGCGGGCGGTGAGTGTGGGGTGCAGAGGAGGTGCGGAGCGTGGATGCGGGCAGGTCTGGCAGCGGCGAGCGTGAGGTGGGGAGGAGGTGTGGCGCGCAGCATGTGTGGAGCCGTGAACAGGGCCAACCAATCAGAAGCCGATTATTCGATTATTGAAAAAGTTGACAACTTTTTCAATAATCGATTATAATCGATTATGTCGATTAATTGTTGCAGCCCTAATCATTAGTCTGTATTGTTTTAGAAAAATGGTCACATGACAATAAACAAAAATGTATCAGTACTTGGACAAGTATCGGTGCATCCCTTATATAGATTTATTGAAAATCATACATTAAAAACAGGGATGCACAAATCCCGGGAGCTCCGTGTGCTCCTTACAAATGACAGCTGCCTCCTAACTTGTGAATGTTTCTCTAGTCTAGTCCTGGAGCTGGAAAAGTATCTGTACTTGTACCGAGTACGGTACTTGGTATCTGAACATCCCTACTGTAAGCAGTTAGAAAATGACTGTTGTGATCTTTGAGAGTGAATTACTTCACAATAAATGCAGCTAGAAAGATCAGGGATGGCTTGTTTTAAAGCTCTTTTACAGAGTGTTAAGGATACGCAAATACTTTTCTATCCATATTCTGGGCCCAGGTGCATTTTTACATCATTTTCAATTCTTTTTTTCCCCCACTTATGTGCACGGTTCTATATTGATTGTATACACATTGTATATACACATTGCATTTACTAATTTGTTCTTTACATTAAACTAAAATTACTTTCCATTGTTATATTCATTTATCATATCTGAATCATGTACATATTTGTGTGATGTGCCAAATCATATTATTTAAATGAAGCATTACATATTATTAAACCCTTTGCATTGTGAACCAATTCTTTATAATTTTGTACCAGTGTTTATTCATTTGATTAAAGGACGTTTTTAGCATCTATCTTTTTGGGTGACCTTCCATGGTGTTGGTATAATTTAAAGTACATACATTGCCATGTTCAGAATGGCCACGCACATCCAGTGAGCTGGTTAAAATCACCCTGCTGCCTCTAATAAGCTATGGAGCTACCATATTCATTCACAAGTTAGCACTCAGTCAGGACATGTAGCAGGCATCATATCCATACTGTAGGTGTTACATGTTCGACAATCTTTAATTTTATCCAGCATCAAAGATTATAAAACATGTACTCAATGCTGCTGACTGTCTCTAATTCTGTATTTATTTTTTCTTTATGGGACCAGAGTCCTTTACACAAATCTATGTAATCATTAGTATATATATATATATATATTTGTGTGTGTATGTAATCACAGCTATCTGTATCCCAAGGTTTTGTGGGTTTCATGTCTGTATGTAAGGGTTTTCTATATTTATGTTTCCACTACTGTAACCTTGCCTTGGTTTGTTTGCCAAGGAAACAGAGGGAGTGTTATATGCAATGAAATAGCACTTAACAGTCATAGCTGTCTGTGGATAATACTCTGGGATAAGAGAACAGTAAAATATACAGCTACCTGTTCAGCCCAGCCCTGTGTCTTGCAGTCTATGTGATCAAACTGAGAAAGCGGTTTTAAAGAAAGGCACAATCCCATTCTTGTCTCTATTGTCTTACGTGTGGCACTGGAATCCTATGGATAAAGAAAAGAAACAAGTCTGAGGTCATATATTTCTGCTTCCGTCATTCTAAAAAACAAACATACACATTAGAACCACATATTTTTTTATTCCTGCATCAATGGTAGGTGGACACACAAGGTATCACAATAGAAACGAAAAACTCACCAGCACTAAAAGGAAAGCTCCCGCTGGTACCCAGTAGTAGAGCTTTTTCTGTTACTGATTCAGACCTCCTTGGCTATGCCTTGCCGAGGAGAAGTGGCCACATACATCTCCAGAGTCCAAAATCATGGGAACCCTATAAGGTTTCTTTCACACTGACCCTGGCTACAATTAGGGGTTTAGCAGGTAATTCTGATACTTAAAATAATTACTCATGAACAACAGTTGTAATTGCAGCTAGTCAAATAATGTTCAGCCAGTAGAGCTCTACAGTGCAGTGTCCCAAAGGTTTGATGTGATGTTCAAGCCAAAGCTTCTTCTTACAGTTTTTATTGCCACTCCTGGCACCCCAATCATCCCTCTCTCTTCCTCCGAGTGTTCTATGTGCACAAAAAACACATGGATGCCATTCCACATCCAAAGCAGTTTCTATACATCCAAAGAGATTTCTATTGCAGAAAAGATTTTGATTTTTGTGATATTCCATTTGGGTTTGGTTATGTCAGCTTAGAGTCAAGAAGTGCCAAGTGAATTTCTCCTTTAAAGCAAACCTATAGGCCCAATGTACCTTGTAAAGTGGTCCCAAGCAGACATTTCCAGGTTACTACCAGAACACATCAAGGTCCCTGAAACACAGGTTACCCTAATAAGCAAACAGAACTAAGGGGGCAATTTATCAAAACTGGGACAGAATTTGGAGCAGCTACTGATAGTAACCAATCAGCTTCCCTCTTCAGTTTGTTCAGTTAAGCGTTGAATATGAAAGATAGAAGCTGACTGGTTGCCGCGGACAGCTGCTCCAGATTTTGTCTGCTCCAGTTTCCTTCACAGTTTGCAATCCAGCTTGCCTCCCCAGTGCTTTTTGAAGGGGTGGGCCACAGCTCCTCTCCAACTCTGGTTGCTAATTTGCATGATGCTAAAGTTACAGGGAGCAAGACAAACATCTCTGAAAACGTCGTCTGGCCTTGTGTGGAGAAAGCAATCTGGGACTGTAGTGGTTCAAAGTACACTTACCTGGATACCTGTGCCAGAAATGTCCAAGTACTGGAGCTGTTTAAAAACAAACAGGAATTTGAGCCCAACGTCTGTGATCCCTGGGTTACCTAAAATGCAAATATTAAAAAAATAAAATAAAATCAGGGATATTACTGCAAACCTCTTTAGGAGGATAGCTTCCTGGCTGTCTTTGGCTTCTATACTTACTGAGCCACTGACTCAACAAGCATGTTTACAGTAAAGTCACTATATGTAACTCCAGGTCTTCACACTTGTTTTGGTTCAGTGGCACAAAGTATTAAATCCAATAAAATAGAATCATATCCAGGTAAAAGTAAAAGTTTCGTAAGGAGAGATCAGCAGGGGCAGCCTCACAGTAGAGTAAGTACAGGTAGAGTCAAAGATGCATTGATTCAGCTACTCCAAGGTAGAGTAAGGAATGAAATGAATCAGGGAGTGTGTAGAAATTGTAAGAATGCAGACTTACAAGAAAGATCGAGCAGCTTCAGACATCCTAGTCCTCTGTGCAGGACCCGCACTGGAGCTGTCATTTTCCTGATCCCAGCATCAGCCAGGCAATTATCCCTTAAGTAGAGCTCTCTCAGGCTATACAGACAGCAAAACAAGGTATTATTTAAAATGTGAGATTTACAGGGAAAACAATGGTTA
>NW_017306983.1:393553-424061 GCF_000935625.1 Nanorana parkeri | reverse complement strand
CCTGACCCTATCCTCGTTCAAGCCTTAAAGCTTAAAAGAGCATTATGGTGAGAGTGAAATACTCTCATCCCTATAATTAGAGCGGACATGTGTATCACATGTCAGCTCTTATTATAGGGATGAGTGTATTTCACTCTCACCATAATGCTACCACATTAAGCTGCCACATGTCGGCTCTATAGATCTAGTGATCACATACCGCTCTGTTCTCCCTACAAAAAGTGATGACTGTCAGCCTTCGATCCCCACAGGGATTCCTCCCTCCCTCTCTGTTCCTCCAGCGCTGACTGGAGAGACGGATGGGGAGGGGGCAGGCAGAGCCAGCTGTCAATCAGGTGGCGGGGTGGATTGGACAATATTGTCGTGATCTTTCCTGGCCACAGCAGGGCTCTGCGCTGTCTGCATATTTGCAATTTTGGGTCACAGGAGGACATACGGTAGTAAATTTCTACATCAAGTGTGCCCCAGACACGCTCTTCGGCAGAAAAGCTACTGGTCCACCTCAGTTTTCAGACTAATATAGCACCAAAAACCTTCTATGGAACACAAAGACATCTCTGTCTTCTTAGGACAACTCTAGCCATTGTAGACTGCGACATCTCAGGCACAAAATGCACGTTCAAATTCAATGATTCTGCCGGGAAATGGAGATGATGAAGTTTGAATACAGGGACTTCTGGATATAGAATATATGTAAAATAAAAAGATGCCAAGGATATATAACCTAAGTTTAATGATTCTTCTAGTCCTGGATGGAATTCTCATTTAAGTAGTGTCATACTCATGTCTCAACAGGTGTCAACTTACCTGTTCATAGTGCCAGAAGTAACATGTTGCATCAATTCATGATCATCCCCTAGATTACAACATGACAAGTCCAAACTGCGAAGATCCTGAAACGACTTAATCTCTTCTAACTTCTCAGACACTAGGAGGTACCTGTGCATATCAAAATGAGTTATCCCATTAGACTCTTATACATGTGATTGTAGAACTGTAGAATGTATTACCCTTTACATAATATAAATAAAAGAAAAATTTCACAATTTACCAAAGTGATAATGAGATCCACATTTAAAAAAGTAGATTTTAAAGGAAGACACAAAAGGCAGTAAGCGTACAGTACTGTGTAGGCAGTGTACATGGTCAGCAGGGATGATTACTCTACAGCAGCCTAGGGAAAAAGTTCTAAGGGTCAAAAAAGCATTGATTCAGCTACTCCAAGACATTGAGGGTATCAATAGACTGTAATAGTAGAAGACAGGAAAAGAATGCACAAATCGTATGCAATAAAAAAAAAATTATGTGTTTATTAACGTGAAAACCGTTTATAAACTCACAAGTGTCCAATGGTAAACAGTGTATCTCAGGTCAGTGGAGTAACATTAGCAGGATGCAGCCCACAAGCTGTGAATAGTGGCAGGGCAGTGTAATAGTTCTTGTGGGTGGCAGAAGACTCCTGTCTTGTCCTCACTTGGGAGACATCCTGCACCCCTTTCCCAGAGGTGCCCTATGGAGAGTACGGTAGTTTAACCACACACAATCTTTGAAGCAGGTCTCATCCTTAGAGTCTTCTGCCAGCCACAAGAACTATTAGACAGCCCCTCCACTGGCCAGGGTGTGCAGGCTGCATCCAGCTGACTTTAGTCCACTAGCCGGTGATGCACTGTTTACCCCCCGGACACTTGCGAGTTGCTTTCACATTAATAAACAGGTTTATTGCAAGAGATTTGTGTGCTCTCTTCTTGTAGAGATTTGACTTTGCTGAATACCACGACAGATTATTGTAGTGTACAAAAACAAAGGACAAGTACAGTGGATGAAGGAGGGCCAGACCCTTTAAAATGAGCAAGGAAGGACTGGAGTCACAGAGGTGACTCAGGTTCAAGTTCCTGATCCCTGGTGTCCCATCCTATATGATTTAATTCAGTGAAGTTGTCCTTTAAATATTGATAATAGTGAGGGTCAAAGATGAAGAAGCTCTATAGTAAAATATAAAAGTAGAGGTCAACACAGCTCAACACTGCAAAACAAAAAAAATCATTTAAACCTATAAATATGCTACTGCTTGCCCCAGAAGAAGACATACTTGCCCCGCAGACACAGCGATGACAGCATCAGGTCCCCATAGGCCTCTGTGAATTTGCGAAGGGCCACGAGGCCACTATGAGGTTTGGAGAACTGTTGCCTGGACTCAGCGGCAGTGAAAAGCCTCTCTGCGATCTGTTCTGGGAAACCCAGCAAGGAGTCCACATGCTGGATGTTATCAGCAATGAGATCCAGTGCCAGGATGAAGAGAGACTTGGCAGAATAGCGCAAGCTGCCCTCCTCGGTGTACGTGAAGATAAATGGCTTTTCTTTGGGTTTACAGTTATCGTCTTCTTTCACACACAACTCCACAGAAAAACCCTTGGAGAAGAGACGAGGGGTACGAGACTTGACATGCGAGGGCTGTGACCCTGCCCGGAACAGCTGACCCTTCTCACGCACGTAGACAGGTCCAGTGTCCTCATCATTCTGCGATTCTGAGAACCGAAACATAATCTTAAAATAAAGAAGAGTTATTATCAGCGTCTTCCCTGCAGCAACCTTGGTTATAATTCTACTATAGATGTCAGTATTACGATATGCACCCTGCTTCCCATACAATATTTATTTTTTATATGTACATAGCACTAGTATATTACTTCGCACTTTACAGAGCAGGGGGAGGCAACCTCAGCACTCCAGCTGTTGTGGGAATGCATTTCCCATGAGGCACTGCAATACTCTAACAACCATAGGCAGATGCATGATGGGATTTGCAGTTTCACCACAGCTGGATAGCTGAGCTTGCCTACCCCTGTTATAGAACCATTCACATCAGTCCCTGCCCCCCTAAGAGCCAACATTCTAAGGTCTCTGCTATACTCACACCCTACAACAATTGAGAGGATGCCAGGTGAAGTGGATACAAAACCAACCCCTCAAATATTCTCTATAGTCTTTTTTTCTTTTAGAGTACGGAATTGTTAAAATCCCCATCATTTATCTTTCTGTGCTGCCTGGATCCAATTGGGGAACTTTCCCTTTATTTCCTGTTACAGAAAAACAACAGGAAATGGGAAGAAATCTCTTCAAAGTAATTGGAAACCCCTTCTGACACAGTTCTTGCCAAAACAGGTGCCCCCATTGGAAGATTTGTTTCTGTTGCGATGACAAAGGTTTGGATTTTCCATCACTGTCCCAGTTGCAATAGTCATTGTAAATCCCTCCAGTTGGGGGTTATATAGCTATAGAAACCTGAAAAAAGGGGTTCTAACCATTGCTTGAAATACACTTTAACACCTTCCTGCCAGCATAGGGCATATATTCTCTTTATGGCGGAGAGGCATTAATACCAATGGGAGAAGATTTTAAAGTTCCTTCCCTGGATCTTGCTAGCAATGCTGAGCTTATGTGGCAGAACTCATTTTATATAGGTCGTGTTCTAGGCTTGGTCCCGGGTGCATTTTTCATACCGTAGATGTTTTCAAACACATAATTGGGGTTTGCTATAGTTTAATCACATATAACATCAATCTCATCGGCATCACATTAGTAAAACAAAAAAACCTAGGACTTTACCCCGAAAATTCAGTATATACCAGGACTAATCTCACCTCTGCAATGCACTGTTATCCAGCATATAGAGTGAACTCACAGCAGGACAGGACTGCCATCTCTCAGAGGCCCAGACATGGCTGATCTGTAAGATAATAACTGGCAGGGGAGCTCACAGCCGCCTGAGCTTCTCCCTGTCCCTCGGAACCTTTGTCTTCCGGAACCTTTCCTCTGAGCAGCACGGGCGCTTTTTCAGATGCGCTTCCGAGTTATGTGATTCCAACTTCCGGGAGATGCTTCGGTTTCCTAGCAACCCGAAGTAGCGATCTACTGGAGGTGGGAATCGTAGGGAAAAGAAAGGCAGCGAGCGTTGTAAGGCGAAATGACCCGGGCGGGGAACCTGTGTCTGAGCTCTGCCGGGGCCGTGCTGGCTCTGGCCTCCTCCGGCGATGGCAGACACCCGGCTGAGCACATCATAGATGGGTGAGCTCCATACACCTCAACTGCATGGACTAAATGACAGCGGGACGTCTTTGCATTGCCACTCATTAGGCCTCATGTCAGATTGAAGAGCAGTATATGCTTCCCTCCTAGCAGCCAATGAGAGCTTCCCTTTCATGTACCAATCTGCCCTGACAACAGAAAAGACAGAGCCTGATTGGTTGGAAAGAGATATATATATATATCTGCAGCCAGACCCTCCTTACTATGTCCTTCTTTATGTGCAATGTTAGGGTGTGACGGGTCCTCTTTATGGAGACATCAGGGGTCCTTCAGACCCCTTATGTCACCTAGGGATCTCAAAGATGCTGAGGAAGCAGAGATCTGCTTCCCTAGCTTCTTCTCCTGGCTCTGAGAGCCGGAGAATGTAAACAGTGACACCAGAATGTAAACAGTGACCACCTCCGGGGTCCAGTGATCAGAGGAGAGATCAGCGTCTGGAAGCCTGCTGATCTCTCTCCGATCGTTGCGTAGACCCACCGTGCCGATCCCAGGCCTGCAAGCAGCAGCAGCTGTGTCCTTGCTATTAGTGATGGGCTCGGGCGTGTTCGCAACTCCACATGCCGAGCCCCCCAGGAAGCTAGCAGCGCCAATCACAGGCACTGAGACATTTCCCGATCTCTGCAGCTGCGAAACAGGATAATGTCTCAGTACCTGTAATTGGCGCTGTCAGCTTCCTGGCGGGCTCGGCACGTGGAGCTGCGAACACGCCTGAGCCCATCACTATTAAGGATGGGCTCGGGCGTGTTCACAGCTCCACGTGCTGAGCCTTCCAGGAAGCTGACAGCTCACAGCGCCAATCACAGGCACTGAGACATTTCCCGATCTCTGCAGCTGTGGACCGGGAAAATGTCCCAGTATGTGGGATTGCCGCTGCGGCGCTGACAGCTTCCTGGTGGGCTCAGCACGTAAAGCTGCGAACACGCCCGAGCCCATCCTTACTTGGTATAACCACTTCTGTGGCCCGCCGTATATTCACCGGGGTCCCCAGAACTATTGTCCCAAATGGAAGATTTCCCATCTATTCCTGTTCTGGGGACAACACAAAATCTGTTTGTTTTTCACTTTTAGTGATATTGGTCACCAGGGCAAATAGAGAGGGTGAACCTCCCTAACAGGGACATCTGTAACTGTTGATCTGTCACACTGGAGGGCTGCAGGGGAGTCTTTGTTAGACAGAATACAAGGCGTTCTGTGAATGGACTTGAGGAGATCCTGTCATTGATCCACTCCTGCTATGCCCTCGTCCGTTCATGGAACCCCTCGTATTCTGTGAGAAGAATACAAGGCTTTTTGTCAATGGATGAAGGGGAGGGCAAACACTGGGAGCCCCTCACTGTCTTAGCTGCTGCCTGCTGTGTGGACTATCTGGCATCAAAGCAGGTTGGAGTTTTACAGTAAACAGCAGCCGGCCTGACCTAGGATAATCCTAATTATCAGTCATTTATTTCACATGTGTTTGATCCCCAAAAACATGTTTTACTGGTGTTCAGCTTTAATCCTGAGAGCTTGTCATATTGTAACCTATTAAAGAGCTTTGTTTCTTTCCAGGAATGCAGACACATTCTGGACTACAACAGGACTGTTCCCCCAGGAATTCATCATCAGCATGAACACTTTGCAAAAAATTGGAAAAATCACCATTGAAAGCTCACAAAGTAAGACCACAAGCGACCTTCACCTTCTATGCGCAGTATTAATACCAACTGAAAGAGTTTGGATTTGGATCAGCATTTGAACGCACATCAGTTCACTAATAGACAAAGTAATTTGCTGATGTCTGAGCTTCATTATTTAGAATACAAACACAATGCAATCCAGTTTTCACTGCAGGAGCGGCCATCTTGATTAATTGCTTGCAGCCTCCAGGCACAGAACAGACGTAAGACTTTAAACCCCGTTCACACCTGGGCGATTTGTAGCACGTTCTTACGCTCTGCAAAACGCTCAAACACCGAAATCCCATTATTTCCTATGGGTATGGTTCACACCTGGACGTATTATGGGCCGTATGAACGCGCTACAAAACGCCCTACGCCCAAAGAAGTACAGGAGCTTCTTTGGGGTGTATTTGCCACGCATATCCATTGGGATACAGCCAGGTATGTTTTTTTTACCGCAAATCGCGGTAGAAACGCGCATATTCGATACGCCTAGGTGTAACCCCAGCCTTAGGGCTTCTGTAGATGGGTGTTGTTTTTCTGCATTTGACATGTGTACATCAATGACAGCTCTGAGGCTGCATAGGAGCTGCTTTGCTCTGTGTTACGTTACTTTAGATGCAGCAGGCCCTATTGAGATGAATTTGAATTGCAAGCAAAGCATGTCAGACGCAGCCTGTACTTTGCATTCCAACAGTGTTGCCGATGAATGCAAAATGCAGCATGTGACAATGCCTGTCTACACAAGCCTTTATGCAGCTTCCATACATCCTACTGCAAACGTCTAGGGCGTACAAGTATAAGAAATCAAAGCATATGATTTCCCACTACTGATCACTTGGCAGTGGTAGATTTTGGTGATTCCTGCTCAATCGGCTGAAAGTCAAGCCGTGGCTGGCTACGCCTGAACCACCCTGCTCAACAAAATGTGATTTTAAAAATCGTCTGAGCCGGGTGGAAAATTGACAGCTAAACAGTGTTTGCTTTCCATCAGGTGCTGTCACTGTTCAGGTATTAGAGAGCCATGGGTGCTGCAGATCTCTGAGTACAATAGCTATCATTGGAGATCCCTCTATCCACACGCTTTAGCATGGATGGGGGGAACTAATGATTTTCTCTCATTTAGCCATCTCCTTAAAGAAAACATGTAGTTTGAGAAATGCAGAGGCTGCGATTGCTGATCTTCAGACTTTGGATGTACTGAAGTTAGGCAACTGCCATTTTTAGAAGGCGCTGCAATGGCACTCTCCCCTTTCCAGGTATTAATGGACTATATTGTGCTGTGGCCACAAGATGGCAGTGCAGTGTTGGACTCGTAGTTTTCAATAGTGATGGGCTCGGGCGTGTTCGCAGCTCCACGTGCCGAGCCCGCCAGAAAGCTGACAGCGCGCAGCGCCAATCACAGGTACTAAGACATTTTCCCGGACCGCAGCTGCAGAGATCGGGAAATGTCTCAGTGCCTGTGATTGGCGCTGTGAGCTGTCAGCTTCCTGGCGGGCTCAGCACGTGGAGCTGCAAACACGCTCGAGTCCATCCTTAGTTTTCAGCATTCTTTATCATCTGCCTTAGGCTGTCGAAGTACCAGCCCTACAGCTGTGCTTGCCCCAGTTCAAATATGTTGACAAATCTAACTAGCCAATCAGGAGGCCGGATGGCGAGTCATTACCCGCCCCCAGCTTTCTGATTGGCCACCTGGTGTCTTTACACGCCCCCCCGGCTGATCAGGAAGCCAGGTGGGCGAGTCATTACATGCCACCTGGCTTTCCTAATAGGACCTCCGGTACCGGTATTTAGTATTGGCGAGTACCAAACAAAAAAATATTGGTACTCGATACTGAAAAAACAGTTTCTGAGCATCCCTAATTATATTTCCTCTACGAGTTTCAATTTTTGAAACAGGGGCACAAAATGTTGACCAAAGTATGTGTTTGTATATTTGCTTTTATTCTCCGAAGTGCTCTGGGACGTTTTAGATGGAATCTGACTGTGCAACACCAATATTATTCTTTCTGTGTCATTTCACAAAAAGTGCCAAAGGCTTCTTTATACCTGTGTATGGTATGTACAGTGTAAAGTGCTCATCTCATCAGCATTGTGCAGGTCGTCTTCCACAGATGATTCTTGATATGTGTGTGTTTTTATCCTTCTATTGCAGTAAGAAGTATACACATTGAAACAAGCACATCCAAGGAACCAACTAACTTTGAGCGCTGTGTGGAAAGAGGTGAGCGTGTCATTGTGAGCAATGCTTTTGTACATAGTAAGGCTGAAAAAAAACAACCAATGGGAAAAAATAAATTAAAAGAGAACTATGGGGTAAGTGTTTTTCCTCATAGTTCTCTTAAGGGTCACGGGAGGACATATACTAACCTCCTCCCGTGACCCAGAGCTCAGTATATTTTGCGAGCTACATTACTGTGTGAGTGACAGTTGGCTCTGCCTATCTAGAGGCAGAGCCAGCTGTACCCCCGTCCGTTCCTCCAGTCAGCGCTGGAGGAGCGGGGAGGGGGGAATCCCTGCGGGGAGCCGTGACTGACAGTCACGGCTCTCTGCAGGGAGATAATCGAGAAGTGAGCAAGCAACGGTATATGTTCGCTCACTTCCCGATCTATTGAGCCGACGTGTGACAGTTTCATTGTCACACGTTGGCTCGAAACTATGAGGATGAGTGATTTTCACTCACCTCATAGTTCTCCTTTAAGTGAAAACCTATATACAGTACCCTATACTAACAGATGATCCAGAGGAAGGCAAATACATTTATAAAGTGTTGGCCAATTTTCTCCAACAGCCGAGAATAAACATCTGATCCCCTAAGGCAATCGGATATTCCCTGGATCAACAGTCACTGGCGTCTAGAATGTTAACAGCCAACTATATGTTGTGCATTTTGGAACGCTTCCTCATAGAACTAGTTGCTTTTCCACACTTTCCTTCTGTGGAGGTAAAATCTCTTTTTCCTCCAGACGCAAAGAGTGTCCCTTTATCCATTGCAATGACCTTGAGTCCCCATTCACAGTTGCCGTGCATGCGAACATGCACCAAAGTGTGCGCATTGGCACACATTCACACAATGCAGTAAAAACGAGTGACGAGATTGCGGTGTCATTGCTTGCTAATGGCACCCAAAATGCTCATCTTTGCTCACACGTTGACGCGTGCCAAACAGGCAAAAAGCAAATTGCTGCATAAACGTATTTGCCACATTGGTCGCACGAGGGGTAGCCCATTGAAATGATGGGCTGACACGCGGCAAAACCTCCACAAGTGCAGCGCGTGGTCACACAGGCCCTAAGTGTGAATGGGGGATAACGTTATTATACTCAAACTTTTTTCAATAATAAATCCAGATCAAAGAAATACACATTCCCGCCGGGGGCCTTGCCCTGGTTGTTCCATACCTCTTCTCCGACATCCACACACTATGTCTTGCTGCACAGGAGCCTCCTAATGGAGTTATCTCCATATAGCAGGAACTCCCACTAGCTGCCGTATATATAGGCCCTTAGAGCTCCCGTATACAGGCAACCTAGCTGACAGGCCAGCTCTATGACTCTGCTGCCGCATACCTTACCTACCTGGGCATCTTCTGATAATGCTTCTGTGAACAATACACTACCCCCTGGTCTGAGTCGGATGAGTGAGGTGCTCCTTCTGTCCCGTGATTTACCTCTCCTGGTGAAATATCCCCCCCTTCTTTATTTGTTGTTATACCTATAGATGCTATGTTATCTGTATGATTGTTTGTCTTGATTTGTATTGAAAACCTCTAATAAAATCTGATTGAATCAAAAAGAAATACACATTGCCCAGCAACATATTTCCTTCCATTTTTGCCCAAGCACTTACAGTCGTCATGTTCCCAAACTGCTCCATCTCTCTCAGCTCAGCTTTCCTGCACTTCCTGTCCAAAAAAGGATCACAAGGGAGAGCACAATATTCAGCAGCTGTCCTTCTACTGGTTCTTAGTCCTGGGAGAAAGAAAGAGGGGAGCAGGGAGCAGGGGAGCCTTGCTGTGTATGTCTATGGAGGCACACGCCATACTTACTAGCACACACAAGGGTGGCTTCATAATTTTTGATTGCACTGATGTTTTTGGATCTCCAGGGCATGGGTTTTTCATGGGCTTTTCTGCAATTGTCTTGTCTTGTCTTGTAAGTGGCTTGTTCATTTATATACTGATATCATTGTAGCATGATAACTAACATGGATGATGTTTCCACTTGGTTCTAGAGTTTGAGCATGTTGAAGGACAGTTCCAGACTGAGGAAATAACTGTAAGTGTGAAAGTGTGCAAACCTTTCATTAAACCTTTATACTATCGTAAACTTTTCAAATAAAAGTCCTGTCTAGGAGCACACATTACATTATAACTTTTTTTTAGGCAGAAAACCCAAATTAAGACTTTTTCTAGTTCTGGTTTCTCTTTGTTACCAAGGAATCTTCTATACCAGTCTTTCTTAACCAGGGTGCCTTCTGGCTTCCTCGGGGTGCCTAAAATATTTTGCACAGCATTATGCCTTTCCCTAATGTGAAGGGGGGGTCCTTTTGTAAACGGGGATTATGATGTGAAGGGGGGGACACCACTTTTTTGTGTTTTTCAATGGGTGCCCCCTTTAAAATCTATACCAGACCCCTATGTCAGATAAGGGTCTAGTATTGATTTTGAAGGGGCCACATGTCGTTTTTTGTACATTTTACGTTTTTACATTTTAGACTGGAGTCCCTCCGGATTTTGCATACTTTTAAAGGGTGCCATGTCTTTTTTTAGGTTAGGAAATGCTGGTATATACTGACTTAGGGACTAAGCTCCTCCTACCAGACCTAAACCCTACACATTCACGATCCCTCTGTCCAATGAGAACACCTCAGTGATCAGCAACAGTGATGTCATTGGACAAGAGACGGAACAGTGGGAGGCATTTAGTATTGGGGCAGGACTCCATTTACTAGCTGGATATGGGAATACAAAATATAAATCAGTCTTGTATTTATTTAAAGGGACACTGAACTCAGGAAATTATCTCTGAATAGGTGCTGACACTGTCATTCCTTCTGGAGGGTGGCAACTTTTGTTCCCCATGGTCCCTGTGTGTGTTGTAAAGTAGTCACCGCTCCAAGCTCACTCCTGTTGATGGACTACAATCACAATACAAATTAGTAAACTAAACATGAGATTGTAGTTCATCACAGGAGCGAGCTTTGAGCGGTGGCTACTTTACAACACACAGGGACCATGGGGAACAAATGTAGCCCCCCTCCAGAAGGAGGACAGTGTTAGCACCAATTATTATTATTGTTCAGGATTTATATAGCGCCAACAGTTTGCGCAGCGCTTTACAATATAAAGAAGACATTACAATCACAACACAATTCAAGACAAGATGGTAAGGAGGGCCCTGCCCCTGAGGGCTTACAATCTAAAAGGGAGGGGCCAGTGATACATGAGGAGGTAGCTGTGTGGGGATGAATTCAGAGATGATTTGAGGATCTACAGCTGAGTGATACACACATAAGATACATTGAAGGGAATTTATCAAAACTGGAGCAGACAAAATCTGGAGCAGCTCTGCATGGCAACCAATCAGCTTCTATCTTTAATTTTCAAATCTTAACTGAACAGAGAAGCTGATGATAATGCAGAGCTGCTCCAGATTTTGTCTGCTCCAATTTTGATACATTTCCCCCGTTGCTGTTAATAGTTAGGGTACTTGAATGTATCTTTAAGAATTAACTCCTGAGTTTAGTGTCACGTTTAATTTTTTTTTTATTCAGCCTGAAAGTTCAAACTTATTTGGTGATTAATGATTTTCAATTAACTACGTAACCGAACTAAAGAAACGTCTTTATATTTACCTGGAGTTTTGTTTGACTTTACATTCTGTTTAAGAATTTTGTTTAGCTGAGTGCAATCTTCAACATTATCAGCAATTTCAGGGTAAAAAAAACAAGTTGACTGACCAGATCTCAATGATATTTTCTGGATAAAAAGTCAACTGTAGCAAAACAGGTCTGGTCACATTTTCAGTTTTATCTAATCTTTCAGTTTAGATGATTCTGTAATATGTCTCAATTACTTGGTAAACAACCGTAAGATTAACGCACAAATGCAGGTACCACCATTCGGCGTCTTTATTAATAGACCTTTATTCCAATAACACAGATGAGCCCCGCCTATACAGCCACACACCTCTAACATGTTTCACCACTCAGGCTTAATCATGGAGGAATTGGAGCGGTGATATTTTTTACTTTTATATCTGAATTACTGATACTTTTAATACTGTGCGGTCACATATAAGGAAATGCACTAAGAGCAACTGAATTTGGTGACAGAGATTTGGACTGTGAGCCATGCACAAGTCATTAATTACAAATTTCTGTCCTTTAAAGGATCTACCACAAAGGATAACAACAATGTAATATATTTTAGCTCACCAGTCCTTACTGACTGTATTAGTTTTTATTTTTCAGGCTAAGAACATTTTTAGCAAGTATATAAAATACATTTAGCTCTTTCCTGAGTCCTTGTCACATCCTGTGAGTTGAGCTGAACCAAAACAATCTTATCTTCCTTCTGTGAACTACTAATCTCCCACCCACCATATAAAGATGACAAATAAAGACAGGCATGCTTGTAGTTCAGCTTGGGTGACGACCATGGCTCCCTTCATATATACTGTGGATGAGTGAGCGTAACCACCCAGGGACAGATAGTGTGTTATGCACAGGATTTTCTTGGCTGCGGTGCCATTGACTTCAATGCACCGCCACGCCCGCACCCGCCCCTGAATGCAGGTGTTTTTTCGTTGGTACATCTCAATGAGCTCGTCATTTGAAAAGTAGATCTCCAGACGAAAAATAGTGGGCGCCCCTGTTCTAGGGGAAAATACAGGAAACAAGAAAATGAATGCAGCCACCACATCTCAGGACTAGTAAGTGGCAATATATTAAATTCTTGATTTTGGGTTTAGATACACTTTAAGTTATTCTACATATCTATATATGTAAATTTTTTACAAAACTGTATTTGTTATCAATAAACATTTCTTCACATTTTAAAAATATTTCATTCTCCCAGCTTCCTGGAGTTCAAGCGATCCATTTGCGCTTTGTGATCTTGTCTGGGTTTGATCACTTTGTAGCTGTGCGCAGTGTGTCAGCAGAAAGTGTGATGTAAACTTCCCTGCATTGCAATGAATATAAGAAGGCAGGAAATCTGGAATCACTACATGAAGGAACTATTTATCATGATTCACTTTTTTATTGTATTTTTATAAATAAAAAAATATTGTGATTGACCATACTGCGTATTTACAGAACTCCACATAGCACTGTCTACATTTAAATTGACCACGTAACATGACGACTTTGGTCTGTCTCCATTCCCACGTGGTGCAATGACTGCCTGCTATGGGAAAAAGGAGATAGAAAAATTATCTGTGGGTAGACAGGTATTCTTTACACTAACCCTGACTCTAGTGTGATAATGTACAGTATTTATGAACTCTGTTTCAGTTCAAACTGTTTCAGTTACATTGTAGTCAGTCTTAATGACTTGATGGCCACCTTCTTCTGGCTTTTATGGTGGCTTGCCAGAAGGACCTGAATGAGCAAGAAGGCCAAAGTCAGTGGTATGTTAGGAAAAGTAACAGTATTCAGGGCGTAACTAGCATTGAGTTTTAAAGAGAACTAGTTTTAGGTGAAGGCTGTTGGGTTCATTGACAGACTGTCTTCTTATATGTGATATCCTAGGCTTTTGTTTTCCCACCGCCTCCCATCTGCTCCAGCCACTGTATTGGATCACGCTGTCTTTTTGGTGTTATCTTGCATTCTTCAATATGATGTAGAATGCAGCAGAAGACGTGAGACAAGATGATGGCAGAGGACCTCAGGGAGGTAGATTTTTGTAGAAAGCAGGTGGATGATAGTTTGGTCTACCAGTAACTGAAGCATTTTTGTGATGGCTGGTACATATTGGCTGGTTATCAGGAGGAATTTGTTTTCTAATCCACAGTATATATATATATAATGTGTGTGTGTATACAGTGTATATATCATTGATTATCTTGTTACAACAGTACCTGGAAGTCGGTGGGATATATTACACAGAAAGTGAACATTTTGTCCCTGAAGTTGATGTGTTGGACACAGAAAAATGGGCAAGTGTATGGATCTGAGCGACTCTGACAAGGGCCAAATTGTGGTGGCTAGACAACTGGGCAAACTCCAAAACTGCAGCTCTTGTGGGATGTTCCCATTCTGCAGTGGTCAGGACCTACCAAAGGTGGTCCAAGGAAGGAAAACCAGTGAGCTGGTGACAGGGTCATCGGCGGCCAAGGTTCATTAATGCACATGGGGTGCAAAGGCTGGCCTGTGTAGTCCAATCCAAAAGAAGAGCTACAGTGTCTCAAATTGCTGAACATGTTAATGCTGGCTGTGATAGAAAGGTTTCTGAACAACACAGTACATCGTGGTTTGTTGCTGGTAAGGGTGCCCATGCTGACCTGTGTCCACCACTGAAAGAGCCTACAATGGGCACGTGAGCATCAGAACTAGGCCACGGAGCAATGGAAGAAGGTGGCCTGGTCTGATGAATCACATTTTCTTTTACATCATGTGGATGGCCGAGTGCGTGTGTGTCACTTACCTGGGGAAGAGATGGCACCAAGGTGCACTATGGGAAGAAGGCAAGGGTCCTGCCATTCATGTGTATGTCACTTTGACATGTACCATCTACCTAAACATTGTTGCTGACCAAGTACACTCCTTCACGGAAATGGTATTCCCTGATTGCAGTGGCCTCTTTCAGCAGGTAATGCACCCTGCCCACTGCACAAATGGTGATATTCTCCATATATTCTGTATTCCTATAGATGATGCACAAAATGACACAGAAATGTTGAAGTTTGTTGTCCACTTTATTGGAGAATCTAAATGAAATGTTTTGGTTTGGGTTTAGTCTATATAGACCCAAACAATGAACTGCCCTTTATTGATATATTAATGTTATCTTATAATGCAGTATGTTGATCCTCAGAGCTGTCCTGTGCACACGTCTTTTTTCATCTCAAGGATTCCTCCCAGTTCTTATCTTGGACTACATACCAATTACTCTGTATGTTGTGGAGAAGAAGAGAGGTAAAAGAGTTCAGGGATTTAACAAAAGCCAAATGGACAGAGCTGACACCATTCCTTGCAATTTCAGTTCAGAAAATGGCATGTGCTGTCAGTCCCCCTTAGGAAATAAGTAAATTCCTGTCACATCAACAGGTATGTTACTGTACTTGCAGTGTCTGAAACGGGATACAGCTTGCATAATTGTGCATGTATTGCAGAGATGTACTACTATTTGCCCTCAAATACACTTTAAATAATTGACCAAAACACCCCATTCATTTTTTTCTTTATTTGTGTACAGAACTCACATCGCCATCAGTTATCTGCAATATCAGGCTGAGGCCAGCAAGGCTTTAAGCCACATCCTTCACAAACAAATACATTGTGGAACGTGAGTCTGAGTACAGAGCTTTGATGAGACAAGATGAGAAAGGAGGCATTGATGTTTTTCAGGATTCATTTGTAAAATCTGGAGTAAGAGAAACATGGACATATTTCCTGTACCAACCGTGGTCAGCTTCTGGCTACTACAGGGTTTTGTAGGATCACTGTGGCCCTACCTGGGATAAATTATGTATAATTACATTAGGACAAGCTGGACCAAAGTAAGTATATATATATATATACATATCTTTATATCTGGAGTTCAACACTTAGGTATAAAGTTGGCTGTGCACACTTAGAATTTATCTCATTCAGTCCCAGGCGCTGAATGAGACCGTGCCATCCACAGCTCAAGTTTTGGCCAATTCATCAGATGAAAGTCAAGCAGTGTATGGCCAGCTTTAGACATTTTAGACACAGGTTAACATACTTGAATCAATGGCTGGGCTGGTCACTCAAATTATTACTCTGGTTGTATTTTGTTTGGTTGGGGCTGACACCCCAAAACAAGTCTATTTCTGTTGCTTGTGGCTGCGGAGCACCACATACAGTTTCATTTGAATACACAACATCCATCATTGTATGCAGGTAGGAGAATCCATGGCTGGTCTGTCGCTAGTTCTGAGCTTTTCTTCTGTCACTGTCGAGTTGGAGGTGACACCCAGACAATTTATTTTTCTCAAGAACAGAACGCACTTCTTCTGGCTTGTAGCCCCAGGGACCCATGTTGCCCTGTAATTAATGCATTAGATCCTTTGCATTAATCAGATTACACAATCCATTGAGCGCATTATATAATTTTGCTTACATGAACAGTCATGTTTACCTTATTAATACAAGGAATTCAAAGTTGTACAAGCAATCCCTTGTAAACAACAACGTGGGGCACGGTTATGATCTAGAGTTCCTAATATTGGCCTGCAGGAATGCCAGTTGACTTGCCCTGGTGGGACCTATGCACACACCTGCTGCCATGATATATGGGGGTAATGGTGGGGCTTAGTGGAAGGGGGAGCTTTGCAATTCAGATGGTTTATGATCTGATCCCTGAGGCAGAATTTCCTGTCTGCGGAGGTGTGTAGGTCTTCTAAGTTGTCTAGCTCTTATTACTGCCATAGATGAGCACAGGCATGAATTAGGCGCGTCATTAAGAACTGCCCTCTGCACAAGTCTGGGCCACAATACTTAGCTCTTTTTCAATAACCTTCCAAACCTCAGGGTTCCATACACTGTGCATTCCTGAGCATTAGACTATGTTAAAGGAAACCTTTCAAAAAAAATTAAGTAGGCTCCCATTGGTGAACTTGTCCCCAAAATGCTACTTGCTTGCATCCCCTAAACTTCAAACTCCTGACACATGGGTCACTTAACACAGGTAATTGGAGGCTCTAGTAATGAACCTGGGCTTGGTGCAAACCCTGTTCACCTGAGTTAAGCCAAGTGCACTCAAAACACCCTCCTCCCGATCCAATCAGTGGCGGCAGTTGCGGTGGGGTAATTGCTCGCCCCTTTGTGACGTATGGCTGCAGGGCGGAGAATGCACCTGCAACTGATTGCGCCAGGAGTGGGGTGACAGTCACAGCTTTGAGTGTTCTTGGGCGAACTCTGCATTTGCACCAACCTCGGGCTCGTCACTAGCAGACACCACTGTTATAGCAGAAACATTTTAGGCCAGGATAGATTTAACATCCTAAACCAGGGGTGGCAAACTCAAATTCATCGGGGGCCGCATCAGCAGTATGGTTACCCTCAAAGGGCCGGTTGTATAGGACTTGTACGGCTCTCACGGGGGACCCGAACGTCCCGGATCGCCTCTGTAGTCCGGCCGGTCACAATCAGGCAGCGGCGCTGACCTCTAAACAGGCAGATTAGACGGCCGCTTGCAGGGTTCTCCCGGGGTCCTAGCGAGGAGGAAGCAGCCGTCTAACCTACCTGTTTATTGGCCGCCGCTGCCTAATTGTGACTGGCCCGGATCGCATACCAAGGCGATCCGGGTCAGTCGGATCTATTTCAATTGGTGGTCCCTGAACGCAGTGGTGTATTGGGGCTGCCCTAGGCAAGGCAAAACTCGGGCACCCCCACTAAATTTACCCCACCCCTTCCTGTTTAATACTTTTTGGCAACCTTTTTGGGAATGCTCAGCTCCCATACACCATACATCCAGTATGAGACTAGAATTGTGAGTGTAGTTATGTCAGTTTTCCACCCTCATCATACCTTTGCATTGTCAACATACCAGTTACAACAGACTTCCAATTACTTCCTGTCTCATGCCGCTCCGTCCCCGTCTCTTCATCGCAGCCTCGATCTCACTCTGTCTCCGCCCTCTGTCTCATGCAGCTCCGCTGTGCCTGAACCTTGGCAAAATGAGGTGGCTGCTGTGCGGGCCATATTACAAGGTCCGGCGGGCCGGATTCGGCCCGCGGGCCTTGTGTTTGCCACCCCTGTCCTAAACCTTAAAGTATATCTAAAGCGGAAAATATTTTTTTGGTTTTCAATAGATTAGGGATGTTTTGCAGTCTGTGTCCCATTGGGCAGATTTACTTATACTTCCTGTTCTGCAGATACAATAAGAAGTGAGGGAAATCCTCTCATCCTCGGCACCGACAACCCACGCTTCACCACTGTATTTTATACTTGCTGAATAATGAAAACGAATGAATCTACCACATCTAAGGACTGGTCAGCTACAATATATGTATTTATTGGTCTTGGGTTTAGATGTCTTTTAGGTATGTGCCTATGAGATCATAAATACAAAACAACTCATTATCTACCCCAGAGAATCAGACTTTGAACTGACAGTATAATGCACTATGAAGTATTACCTTATAAACAATTTTGCTCTCTTGTAGGATGTAAAGCCTCTCAGGGAGGGCAGCATACTTGGCACTGCACAAGTTTTCCATCGTGTCTAACACTACGGGACAAGAAGGCAGCTCCTTAAGCAGACGTCTAGCTGCTACCCGGCGGTCCTGAATGTTCTGATGCTTCTTTATTGAGATGTTGTTTTTTAAGGCCCATTCATCTAGAACAGAAAATGCGTGCATAGAAATATCATTGCCACTATGCAGCTAGACCAGAGCAATGGTGTGCAGACTACACTGGAGCAAGTGTATACAGGCAGAAGTGGCTGAAAGAGACTGGAGGGGGATGCAATACAGAATTTTAAAAAAGGTGAAAAAAGTATTTTATGAAGAAAAGAAAAATGCTGGCAATTTCTTATTATACACCGTGCTTTAGCACACTAAGGTCATCTAATTTGGGTTTATTTGGAAAAGGTAAGCAGGAGAAATCAAACATATACATGGTATGGATATATAGTACAGCGTGCATATAAAATGTAAAAACATAAATAGAAAAAAAAACATGTGCCCCCCAAAATCTATATCGGAACCCTTATCTGACATAGGGGTCTGGTATAGATTTTAAGAAAGGAGCCCATGCAAAAATACTAAAAAGTGGGGTTCCCCACTTCAAATCAGGAGTCTCCCTTCACATTAGGAGTCCCCGGCACCCCCCTTTACATCAATATAAATAAACATGAGAATGCCTAAACATTTGTAATTGCAACAATTATCTGACAGAAATGCAGGGGTGCCAATATTTTTTGGCTATGACTGTATGTAACAAAGTTATACTTGAACATATGGCAGTCACGTATAGCAGAGCCCAATGCACATACCAGTATGTGGGTACCTGTAAGAGTAATAGAGATATACCTTCTGCATGAGCCTCATCAATGTAGATAATCAAGAAATCAGCCACGGAGTTGAAATCCTGGACAAGCTTATTAAACTCGCTGAGCTTAAACAGGAACGGGGGTCATGTACAGCTTCCGAATGTGAGAACCAATGGCCGCTGACCTGCAGAAATCAACAAAGCAGGATTGTTTTACCATGTGTAAGAAACATCAAGTATAGGTAAAACAAATACAGTTCTATCAAATATAGATTGGTGTATTGGTTCTCTAGTCAAGTCCTACAGGTATTTCTTACTTTGATAATATTATCTCTAAACTACTGTTACCAATTTTCTATATAGGCAAAACTGAACTTGAAGCTTAAAGGAGGACTATGAGGGGAGTGATTTTCACTCAGCCTCATACTCTGTGCCATTTGTTTTGCTATACTGAGCTGTGGGTCACGGGCGAACGCTAGTTTGTGTTCTCCCGTGACCCTTAGGAGAACTATGGGGAAAAGCCCTGACCCCATAGTTCTCCTTTAAAGGGAACCTGTCATGACTTAAATTGTGTTTAAAGGGAATCTGTTACTTTTTTTTGTCCTTGAGTTGCAAATGTATGTGATCCGATGCAACCGAGCATTAATCGGCAGCATTTATCTTGCCAGAAACCTTGTAAGTTGATAACTTCCTGTGCTCTCTGACGCTGTTGAACTGTTATCAGTTACATTGTTCCCAGCTATCTGATGAATACAGAACCCTTCCTTCTATGTTATGGAGATAAGGAGAGAGGGAAATGTTTGTAGACCAAATCAGGAAAACGGCCTCGGGCGGCAATGCTACTCCTACATAGGTACAGTACGGTAAATATGTGTTGTCACCCTAGTACAGGGAGTGTGTTAATGGCATAAAAATAAATGGGAAAACTAATGCAGTCACCACATCTAAGGTCTGGTAAGCTGCAATACATTACATTTGTGTTCTTGGGTTTAGATACACTTTTTTACCTTGGCCAAAGTAACAAAGAAATCTAATGATTCACTCTTCACAAATGAACTGCAGTGACACAATGATCTATAACAACATTCTTTGTACTATGTACAGTGTCAGTCATGATTCTGTGTGTGTAAGGACTATAGGATGGCTCCACGCCGTTGCATAATATTATAGATTTAACATACTGAAATGTCAGCAGATTATAGCTTTGGCCTGGGAAACATTATCTATCCCCTTCCACTAAGTTAGGACTCACCTCCATGGCTTTAGGATTAATGAGATGCTTTCTAGTATCTTAAATGACACCCGTGACAACTTCCTTAAAGATGAACTTGTGCCATACTATCCCACTGTTTGTACTTTATCTGAAGTGCAGAAAGTTTGCAGTTTAAAGCGATATAAAAATTAAAAGGTTTTGAAACTATTGCAAATACTGAAATCACTTACAATAGATGCTGCTCCTTGATGTTTAAAAGTTTTAGTTTCCTGCAGAATCAGCTGGTTTCCTGAGCACTGGTCCTGATATCCTGTTTCAGGGCCCGTTCACACCAGTTAGTGTGATCCCAGTTCATTTTATTACTTCATTGCTGTGCTGTATGTGTATAGGCCAATGTCGTTGGATCTGTATGTGCGTTATAATTAATCGATTTTAAAAACTTTCGATTAATCGTACACGAAAATTTTTATAATTACCAGCCCTAATATTATTGTTATAGTTGCACTCAAATAATGCACATTTAAAAAAAAACAGGAGCACAGTGATGAAGTTCTATTTGTAGCACCTCAGATATTTATACCGAAAGGCTTATTCAGTAATGCAATAACCCACAGCACTTTTTTCTCCCCACTTTTATCGAAAGGTTTATCGTACAAACGCTGGTTACCCTTGCTCTTTTTAAGGCAATGAAGCAATGCATTTCTCAGTGATGAGGCTCCACTGAACTGAAGTCTGTTAAGTTGCTCTGGGATACTTCACTTTGCTGTTTGAGCACCCTTTTGAACACACAATACACCCCCCTCCCCACACACACACACCTAGTTATATTAATAAATGACCACAAACCCTTGCTTTATGAACTACTCAATGCCTGCGGCTTTAGGTCCCACAGTGCAGCTTCCCTGAAGTTCCGCATAAGGAAGCGTGCACCCTGAGAGCTTCACACTGATAGAGCACCAGGGATGGCACGTGGAGCAGGGGAATGGCTTGTGCCGAGTTATCTGCTTGTATGGACGCAAAAAGACTTGTTCATAGTTCCAGCAGGGAGCGCACACGCACAGGTGGCTCCATGGGACCCTATAAGGTCACCTGAAAACAGGGGCAAAGTAAGAGCATTTTAGGAGATGTAAAGCAAAGCAGCTACAAGCTTACAAAGAAAAGGACACAGTATACCGGGTGAAGCTCAGGTCTGCAGCATTATATTATTATATGGCCCAAATTTCTGAGATGAGAAAGAGGGACACCTTCCAGCACATTGAGGGGCATTTTACTAAAACTGGAGCAGTGGTGCGTCTTCACCAATTAGCTTCCAGATTTCCTTTTTTAAAGCTTAACTTAGTAAACTGAAGGTAGAAGCTGATTGGTTGCCATGCACAGCCGTTTCATATATTTTGTCTGCTCCGGTTTTTGTAAATCCCCCCCCCAATGTATTTAGGCAATGGACACGTCCCCAGTTGTGTGGACCATTAAGAATTAATATGACAAAAATGATTGGCTGAACCTAAAATTGTTTTTTTTTCACCAATACCTTTCCTTTATATTGCCTTAAGATAATTAGGAGTTTTGGTAGTTAAAGGAGAACTATGAGGTGAGTGATTTCCACTCATCCTCATAGTTAGAGCCAACCTGTGACAATGAAACTGTCACACGTCGGCTCTATAGATCGGGAAGTGAGCAGAAACATGCACCGATTGGCTTACTTCTCGGTCATCTCCCTGCAGTGAACGGTGACGGGCAGTCACCGCACCCCGCAGTGATTCCCCCCTCGCCTCTCTGATCCTCCAGCGTTGACTGGAGGAACGGGAGGGGGCGGGCACAGCTGGCTCTGCCTCTACATAGGCAGAGCTCGCTGTCACTCACGCAGCTGGGTGGATCCAGATAGTATTGTGGGGATCCGTCACGGCTGCCGTGCTCTCAGTATATCGCGGGCAATAGCCCGGGATATACTGAGCTTTGGGTCACGGGAGGAGGTTAGTATATGTCCTCCCATGACCCTAAAGAGAACTATGGGGAAAAACACTTACCACATAGTTCTCTTTTAAATAGAATGGGCAAGGGTACTTTTTTTTAAGTTCCCAGAATTCTTCTTTAATAACACTTTAAAGTAGTATTAAACTCTCAAAATATTCAGATCAAACAAATATACATTGTCTAGCAAAAGTATTTTTTTACATTTTTACTCAAGCACTTACAGTTATCATGTTCCTGAACAGCTCCAACTCTCTCAGCTCTGCTTCCTTGAACTTCCTGTCCAGTACAAGGACACAATGGAGAGCACAGCCTCTAGCAGCTGTCCATCTACTAGCTTGGAGAAGGCAGATTGGGAGCAGGGGGCAGGAAGTGTCTTTCCTTGCTATACCTGTGTGTTTGTGGAGACACACAACTTACTAGTATACACAAGGGTGGCTCCATAGGACCCTGCAAGGTAAAGGAGCCACCCAAAAACAGGATATCAGGGTCAGTGCTCAGGGGATCATCTGATTCTGCAGGAAGCTAAAACTTTTAAACATTAAAAAGCAGCATCCATTGCAAGTGATTTCATCAGCATTTGAAGCTTAAAAAGGTGTAGACTTTAATATCCTTTTAAACTACCCCAAACATGCCTGCTGCACTGCTGCCCTTCATATTTAGTAGCAAGTGTCCTGTGCAGTCTTTGCACGCCTATTGAGCATTTAAGCGGTGAATGAAGAAGACATACGCAGCACCTACCTTTAAAATAATCCCAAATGTGGTGCTGTTCACCATCCAGGTCCACCACAGGTGTGTTAGGGGCAGATTCCCCCAAAAACGCTTCATCTTCCAGGCGCAGCCACATGATTTGCAGCACAGACCACAAGAACTTGAAGGTGAAGACGGTGGGTCCCCAGTCTTCGTACTGAAACCTTGGCACGTGAGCGCTGGACATCTCAAATCGGGATTTCAGCACTGAAGCCATGGTCTGTGGGAAGAGAAGCATGAGGAGTCTGCCTACTGCCACATACAGAAAGAGAGAACAGAAGATCAGCGTCTTCTGCACATAGCGAACGATGAGTTTTATCCTCTGGACAGACATCGACGCCGAATCAACCCAACTTGCAACTGTGGAATTCAGCACTCACGCTGGGTTCTTTATTAGTAGCCTAACCTGCTTCATGGGGACTGTCCCCTAGAGGAACTATTTTCTGGCAGCAAGAACATATAGGTGTTTCCTTTCCAGAGACACGCTATCTGCTGTCATGTGACCGAGGGGAAGAATCTGCTACAACCGTGTTTATCTATGTTAAAGTGTAGCCAAGCCTTGTATCATAAAATCAGATTTACACGCAATCTACTTCAGCTTCTCTCTTCAGTTTGTTCAGTTAAGATTTGAAAATGAAAGAGAGAAGCTGATTGGTTTCCATGCACAGCTGCTCCAGATTTTGATAAAATGTGCAAAAGCTCACCTGAGAGAGGGCGATATATGGTAGCTATGTACACACTGTTTGCAATGATTTATTGCATTATGGCAGCTCACAGGAGAGAGGGAGATATACACTCACTGGCCACTTTATTAGGTACATGTAGGTAGGTGCAGTATGTCCAACGGCCACTAGATGCCCCCATGGGGCCCTGGAGATAGATGCAGCTCTGGCCTGGGAAGACTCTGTGTCCCAGGAGAGCTGATTTATAGGGGGCGCCCAAGAGGGGAAGCAGTTCAGTTCAGTGGAGTTCAGAGGAGTACAGGAGAAGTCTAAGGCCCCATTTACACCGCGCGATATCGCGCAAATGCTTGCATTGAGCAAGCGAGAATCGCGGCAAAATCCGCTCCAAAAAGGGTCCTGCTGTAGCGACACACGACCCGCGACAGCAGGACCCTTTGCCCCATTGCAAAGCATTGAAGAGCGATATCGCGCGGTAAATAGCCGCGGTATCGCGGGAATTACCGCGCGATAAATCGCTCAATGTGAACGGGGCCTAAGACTGTCTGCAGAGTCTCTGGCGAGAGACTGATTCTGAACATAGGCTGGTCCATGGGAAGGACAGGACCAGGCCTAGGATGATGTAGAGCTACAAAGATTCCCTAGTTTCCCCACGGGGGAAACCCACCGTGCTAGGACTGACAATGGATGGGATTCCGGAGAATAGTGAAGTGCTATAAGACTGACGATATTTGCCAGTGGGCCTCTGGCCGAAGTAAGTCCTGGACTCTGGGCTGCACCTGGGCTGATGTACCTCTCTCTCTCTCTCTCTCTCTCTAAATTGTAACACTATGCAACTATCAAGAATTGTGCCGTCATCCCACCCGGGGGTGGCTGAACGTATACTTGGTTCTGTTTATACCTTCAAGTAAAACCAACAAAAAGACTATGTGTGTGGACTGGTTCTTCTCCCTCCAACCTCTGAGAAGGTGGGGTTCTACCGGAGTGTGATGTATCGTGGCTGTAACCATCCGGAGGAGGGTAGGTGTGCCTTGGGGCTATGCCTGACACAGGGTGCCGTTCATGGTGGCCTTTCTCCCTAAGGGGGAGGAAGTGCCGAGTCCCGCAGAGGTGGTGGAAGCCATGAGGCCCTGTGTGCGCAGTACTACACGTGTGGGAGTGTTTGCACAAGGCCGTGGCACCTGACCGTGGGGTGTCTGGTTTTCGAGTTGCAGGCACGGGGTTACACAGCCAACTCAAAGGGAACACACACGCAACACCCCGAGAGTGGACCCCGCCTACATACACCTTGCTAGCTGAAATATGCCCAGGTGGGAACCATGCTCATAGGCAATTATTGATTTTCACATGTTGAGCATTTTACAGCGCGTCGATCAGCCCTGTAAAACGCCCAGGTGTGAACCAGGATTTAGAGAGTTTGGTCCATACTGACATGATAGCATCACACTGTTGCTGCAGATTTATCCATGATGCGGAGCTCCACCAGCCTGAACCGTTGATACAAGGCAGGATGGATCCATTCTTTCATGTTGTTTATATCAAATTCTGACCCGACCATCCGAATGTCGCAAAAGAAATGGAAACTCAACAGACCAGGCAATGTTTTTCCAATCTTCTATTTTACAATTTTTGTGAGCCCTTGCAAGCTGTAGCCTCCGTTTCCTGTTCTTAGCTGACAGAAGTGGCACCCGGTGTGGTCTTCTGTGGCTGTAGCCCATCTGCTTCAAGGTTCAATGTGTTGTGTGTTCCGAGATGCTCTTCTGCTTACCTCGGATGTAACGAGGGGTTATTTGAGTTACTTTTGCCTTTCTATCAGCTTGAACCAGTCTGGCCATTCTCCTCTGACCTCTGGCTTCAACAAGGTATTCTAGCCCTGAGACCTGCCACTCACTGGATATTTTCTCTTTTTCGGACCATTCCCTGTAAACCAGAGTGATGGTTGTGTATGAAAATCCCAGTAGATCAGCAGTTGCTGAAATACTCACACCAGCCTGTCTGGCACCAATGACCATGCCATCTTCAAAGTCACTCAAATCACCTTTTTTTCCCCATTCTGATGCTCGGTTTGAATGTCAGCAGACCATCTTGACCATGTCTACATGCCTAAATGTATTGAGTTACTGCCAAGTGATTGGCTCATTAGATATTTGTGTTAACGAGCAACTGCTCCAGATTTTGACCGCTCCAGTTTTGATAAATTCCCCTTATTGTATCTTAGAGGTTGTGTAAGGCCTGCTAAAGTCAGTGAGATGGTTGGAAAAGGTAAAATGGTTCCTAAGTTGAGACTGGACCAATATAGGATCCTTGATGATTATGTCTAGTTTTATAAGAACAATAGCCCTCCAGGGCAGCACATTCTTTCTAGTGCTTTCCCCCAGGGATCGCCGCTCCAGTCATCCAGCACTAGTCCTCTTCCGAGTCAAATGACGCCCAGTATCATTCAACCTACTTCCTGTGAGCCTAGGGCGTCAAGGACCCGCCCTGGACCCGCAGGAGATTGCAGAAGAGTGGCGCTGCTCTTTGCAGCATTTAGGGACCACAAACTGCCAGAGGACCTGCGACATTATGTGATCAGACTAAAGACTTCTGTAGATAAGGAGTGTGTAAATGGGGGCTGGGGGAGTTGGGGCTTTGATTCATATACACGGTTATAAGTATACAATACGTATACATTCTGAATTATTTAATATAAACACAGCCTCATTCAATTCACATACACTCATTGATATAGACCTGACAAGTGACGGGGTATGGTGTAATGGAGTTACATTGTCAGTGGCTGTCAAATGAGCGCCGCGGGACCCTGAAGAAACGTGGGAGACGTGTCAGCGACCTCGGATGGCGAGATGATTGGAGAATGGACTTGTCATGTCTGCAGGAAGACACACTGAGAGAGAATTAACATTTGCAGAATAAAAGTAATGGCAGCGTCCATGTTTCTCTTAGGAATTGTTTTTCTTTTAAATGCAAAGTTTTTTCCTTTTTTTTTATTTTTGGTCTAATTAGTCTTACAAACCAACATTTACAAAGACAAAGCTTGAAAAGCAGGAAGTAGCCCTTGAAATTTGACATCGTGTAATACACGTTAAATGATTATCATTGTCTCTGTCGTCATGGTTACACTTTACCCCCCCTCCCCCCCAGCACTATAAATTCCTCCATCAACTTCCACACACTAGGTCACGTGACGCAGATCCGCTTTCTTTCAGGACACAGCCGGCTGGACCTCACGGGAGGCGTGGTCACGGTTTCCCCGCGCCTCCATTGGCTGCGGGCTGTCACATGACCAGATCGCTGCTTAGACTTCCGGCAACAAGTGGAGCTGCATGGTGACGTGATCCAAGCTGTAAGTGATTGTATATGGTGGGCTGTGATGTGACTGCGCTCCCCTCCAACCCAGGCCTGTGACACAGCCCGATCGGGTGCACAGGACGCAGGGTGGGCGAGCTCCACTATTCATGTGTTCACGACTCCTGCTGGACCTTCTGGTTTATAATGTGATGTGCCTCAGTGGCAGTGAGGCATCATTGTAGATCAATGACCATGAGTTGTGGGCACATCTACACAGGACTGTGTGGACACCTCTGGCATGGGTGGGAGGAAAACTTTAATTTAGGATAGCACTCCAGGGACAGAAGCAGGCCCCTGCTTTGAGGGGTATACATATATATAGTGCTTATGCCAATTCTCAACCATTTTAACCCCTCAAATGACGTGTCATGTGTGCAGCACTATGTATGACAACTGCAGATCTGAATGAATGACACCGTCTTCACTGGATGGGGTTGGGGGGTGTCACAGCATGGAAACGAATCTGAGGTTGGCAAATAAATCTGTATTTTTAAACATCCAAGACCTTCTAGCAGGAAGAAAAATGCAGATTTTGTTTCATTACTGGATAGGATAGGAGGGTTTCGTATTTTTCCACAGTCATCATTAGATTTATCCTTTCATTCTCCACCTGTCATTTTCTAGAGCAGGTTTAAATGTGATCTTATATTCAGATTTTTTTTCTTTAACCCAGAAAAACTGGGTTAGTTGTGAAACTAATACGTTTTCCAGTAACATTGCCAGGGCCCTGGCCTCTTCCTCTTTTTGCATCCTATTCTGACAAAATTCTCTTTAGCCCTGGCCACAACTACACACTAATTTCCCTTGGTTAAAATAGGGCATTGCATTGAGACTGGAGGTGCTATTGCTTACTTCCCTTGCTTTAGGCCATGTGAATGCCATGCTTATTTACCATTATCATGGATAGTCTCTCTTTCTATGTTTACTGGGCAATCTCTTCTAATAATGAGGCAGTAATGCAGTTTTCGGGTACGGTTGTGGGACAGGTTCAGGTTTCTCATCTACAATTTCTTATTTTGAGGTTCTAGAACAAGTCATCTTTATGTATTTTGGACGGCGTGCATTGCTTAATAATATCTCATGTATTTTGCAGCATAAACTTGACACCACCAAATTGAGTGAATGGCAGCCACCAGTGACCTTAAATTTCAAGGTAAATTTTAAGCTTGAAAACATAAACTGTTTTGCTAATTCTTCTGTTATATGGCAGACTGATTATTACACAGATAACAAACGTATAAAATTCACACTTTGCTGATTTTGAGTAATTTTGTTACAAATTAAACATATTGAAGACATCAATATTTTATATTCGTATATCACACGGATGATTTTACTTAGCACAATACTGTCCTTTGCTGACAATGAGACAACGATACAATTCCTTTGCACTACAGACATTCCATCCTTCAGATACAGTTTGGCTGTGCCACACTTGCGATCCTGTCACTGAGGAGACTTCGCCAGCTTCTGGATCACTATGAAGTCCAAAAGGTATCCCACCACACTCATGACCGGTAAACCCCTTGTAGATGAGTGCTGAAATGACTGCGGATGGCACCTCTCAGATCAGTGAGAAAACATGATGTCACCAGCACACCAAGGAGATGTGCCCAAAAATAGGATCTTTTATTGATGCGTAGACATATTGTAACAAGGATGGCAACATTTTGGGGCCACGCAGGATCCCTTCATCAGGCTTAATATGGCGATCATATTAAATCCGATGAAGGAACCTTGCGTGGTCCCGAAACGTTGCCATCCTTGTGACAATATGTCTATGCCTCAATACAAGATGTTTTGTTTGGACACTTCTCCTCGGTGTACTGGTGACATCGGTTTCCTCAAGGATCACTATGAAGGACACGACAGGGAGGTGAATCGCGAACTGCTTGCATGTGTTGCTCCTTTACTGGCTGGACGAGAGAGGAATCGCTATTTTGCCATTGACTTGACTTATGTTCTGCAGTGACATGCAAAGCACTTTCTTTGTATATGTTGTTCCTCTGGCATCTTCGGCAGCAAAATGATGCCCCCTCACTCTGAAGCTGCTGGCAAGGGAGCGTCTTACATAAAGAAGGTGAGTGTTCTCCCTGCATAGTCTTATGGCAGGTGTGACATCAGCCTTATTGCAGTGAAATAAAAACCTTTGTAAATAATCAGCACCTGGTTTGTTCTGTCTGCAGAAGTGGTTGAGGTATCTATAGTGTCCTGTAAAAAATGGTCCTAGTCTGCTGCTTACTGTGAATGTTTGGTTGCAGTTTATTAAGTGCAATGCTCAAAATACTTCAAGAGTCTGTATAAGCAGCAAATGTACAATGGCTCATAATGGCAAGCAGTGCCATTGAACTTCTGTGTACAATTAGAATCTCAGGAAGGGCTATTTATCTCTAAAATAGACCTTAATAAAATATTGTCTCAATTTAATAAAAAAGATTGTAACCCTCCACTTGTAAAAACGAACAACAAAACACCTTTTTGGTCTGGACTGATAGGAAACTAACACTTTCCGAAAGTAGTCAATAATGGCAGCCCGTGTATTCCTCTCAGCATAGTTTTCCTTTAAAGCGGACCTTTACACTCAAAAATCTCATTCTACCAATGCATCCCTCTATGTATGATGACTAATAAGAATATAGACATGTCAGGTGTAAAATGCTGAGATTATGAAATACTTACACTTGCAGAGCGTTCACTTCCTGCTTTGAAAGGGCAAAATTACTTCAGTATTGGCAAAGCAATGCACACTGGGATTGCCTTGTCATCAGCAGAGCTTTGCTGGGATATCTCATCTGTAATCTTACGAGATCTCAGGGAAAGGCATTTTCCTCCCCCAAGATGATGTGCATGGTCACATGTCCTAGTCACATGTGCCAGGAATGCAGGAAGTAATAGGAGAGCTAGTAACCTGCCCTTAGTGAACATGGCCACTGCCAGAAGACTGGGAAAGAAAAGAGAAATGAGGTATGTAAAGTATACAAAGCCGGCAATTATCTAGAAGTATGTGTTTGTAGATTGTCATTACTAAACATTTCTAAAGGTGTGTTTGTTGTTATTTTACAGAAATGGGTAAAGGTCTGCTTTAACTGTCAATCTTTATTTTTTATGTCTTTGGCTATGAGATTTGCAGAGTAACTTTAACAGTTTTTCTTTGTGCCACCCTACAGAGTTTGATGATGCAGCTAAATTACTAGCTGTAAACCCCGATGCTACCACCGTGAATATCAGTGATACTGAAGATAGCAGTGGGAAGAAGAAGACAGGGTGGCAATCCAGAGAAGAGGAAGAGGACTCGCTGGGAAATGAGGATTCTGATAAAACAGAGGTGATATAGAGGAAAAGTCGTGGGGATTACATCTCGGTTGTCTGATGGTTGCAAAAATGGCACTCGGTGTGTAAAAGGTTGCTGACCCCTGCATTAGGGCCTTATTCATCAAACTTTCTGAAATAATAGCTGTCTGTATTGCCTGACAGAAATCAGCTTTAACCATCTAGTGCCCAAACTTCATTAAAGCCTTAATGCTTAATGTCCAGTCCACATTTAGCAGCCCTAGTATGCATCAGTTAACATGACTATAACGGTATGACTTATTCTCTGTTCTGTTCTTTTTGTATAA
>NW_017306983.1:357780-393529 GCF_000935625.1 Nanorana parkeri | reverse complement strand
AAACCACAATTCCATCTGCAGCTGCAGTGGCCTCTGCAACCTGAAAAGTGCAGAGGTGAATGGACAGGTAGATTCTGAAAGATTGAATCTGATTGGCAGATATTGCGTAGTAGAGGCAGTTTTTATTTTATATTGTTATATAAAAGGCTAGTTTGCATTTTTTTTTTTAACTTCACTTTCAATACTTTTTATTGATCTTTTCAACAAGGAGAAAATTCTGTGCATAGGAAAAAAATTATCAGAAATAAAGTTTTATATCCAAATTGCTTGCAATTGGACCGTAGAACAGTTTGTACACAATGTGCAAGATTTCATATTGGATCACAGGTAATAGGTTCCACATAACAATACTAATACCATTCGGCATGGATGGAGTGCACATGCGTCTGAGGAATAGGGTAGGGGGAAGGAAAGTAAGAACTAGGAGCTTAGACGGGGAATTGAGAAGTAGAAAATAATAGAGGGAAAGGTAGCAAACAATAAGTTTCACTCATATCTACAATAACCATTCTACAGGATCTCACCAGCAGCATTTTTAGGGTGAATAATCCATGTTTGCCACGCCTTACTATAAAATGCATGTTTCGCATTTTTAAGAGCAATCATCCGCTCCATTGACATAGCATAATAATGTCATCAGGAACTGGTGTATCTGTTTCTGGAGAGGAGGGTTCTGTGGAAAATTTAATGAAAGGGGTTTCTGCACCAGGCCAATTGTGCACGTCAAAATGTTGTGGTTTTTTTTTTTTTATCCTTGGACATCAGCTTTAAACTGTGAAAAACCATACAAACTGTACAAGACGAGATATACCGTTAGCCACAGCTTTAAGGTCAGAAGGTGAATCGTTTCTTGTAGCTCTTCTGTGTTGCAGTTGTTAATCTCTTAATAAAAAAGGTTTCTGGCTGATTTGTACAAGAAATGTTTTTACTTTTCAGCTGCTTGCTGGGCAGAAGAAAATTGCCCCCTTCTGGACATTTGAGTATTACCAGACATTCTTTGATGTTGATACTTACCAGGTAAGTAGGAATGTCCAAAATCTGTAATGTAAATAGTCTATAGATTGAGAATAGTACTCATCTTACTGGTATCGGTGCATCCCTAGTTTTAATATTTACCAGACAGATCTACAAAAAACATCAATGCAGATCGGTATTTCTTAAAGCCAAACTGAACCTTCAGTTTAAATAGGCTCAATACATTCATACTAGATCAGGGCTGGACAAATCCCATTTACTGCTGGCATCTAACTTTTTAGGTTTGCTCTAGTTGTTGCTCAATGGATCTGGCACCTAAAAAAAAATCTTGCTGACTTCTGAATTGGACAGACTGGCTTTTGAATTCCATATTATTTGTCCAATCCTGTTCTAGATGCATAAAAACAAAAGGTGTGCAAAGTCTTAGGGTCCATTAACACCACATGCGTTGGGTCTGCGATGGTTGTTGTTTCCAGCGCAGCCCCAATGCAAGACAAGACAATTTGTCTTGTCCTGGATGGACACCTTTCACACCACCGCATTGCGCAAGGCATGACTTTTTTTCTGCGCTGCGGAATGCGATGTGGAAGAACAGCCTTGCACCCTGCTGTGCCTGTAGCGCTGAATGAAAAGTCACTTGTGAAATTTCAGTAAAGTCCAAAACTAAATGTTAAATAATTACAAACCAATCATGGGAAAATGTTTTAGAACATGAAACACACATTGATGAGATTATTTACTGTATGTTAAAGTGACATTAAACGCTCAGATTTTTTAACATAAAACAATACTGTAATGTGTGCCTTACTGTAATCCATGGTTGTTTCCCTTCTCTTTGCTGCTCTTCCTTTTAAATCTGTATCTGTTCTCATGCTGTTTTGCAGCAGACTGCCTTGTCTCTTAAATAGATACATGGTGTCTGTGTGCAGGTTCACAACCTGAGCCAACACTACAGGAAGAGGCACTCAGCTGCAAAGGGAAGTTCTCCCCAAGCATGAGAAGACATGATGATTTAAAAGGAAGAGCAGCAAAGAGAAGGGAAACTACCATGAATTACAGTAAGGCACACTTTACAGTATTGGTTTATGTTAAAAAAATCTGAGGGTTTAATGTCACTTTAAGCTGATCTCCATATAATAAAAATTCAATACTGTACATTCCCTTTAACAAAGACTGAATATTTTTGTTTTTATATACTGACACATTACCACAGGTTCTGGATAGGATAAAAGGCTCTGTTTTACCAATACCAGGAAGGAATTTTGTAAGATTGTATGTCAGAAGCAATCCGGATCTTTATGGTGAGTTTTAATTTTATGCCATAATTCACAGAATGTTTGGGAGTTTTTCCTGGCACCAGAAGGCAAGCAGAGTTCATTCTGATGCATGATTATCAGTGCCAAAAGCAAATGTGGATTACAGTAGTAGTACCGCTAACCCCATTACTGTTGGACTAGACCTCCATTTTTACTGAAAGCACACAGAGAGCCAGAGTATATAAAATCAGCCTGTACAGGCCAGGCAGTGCAAAGCGTATAGTTGCCTAAACCCTTATAGTAGATTTTAAAGAAACACTCACCTACCCATTTGAGGTCCATTCATGTCTCCCAAGTGCAGGAGTCCACGTTGAGTATACTCCAGTGTCGGAGATGGAAAGTGTTTCAGGCCTGGCATTTCGCTGTTCAGGCCCAAGCACTCTCACAAGGGTGAGACCATATGCTCCTCATAACCTGAAGCTGAAGCCCAGCTGTATTGGAACAACAAAGCAAGGGCTCTGACCGAGCATGGAGGTGGAGAGGAAGGACAGATTGATGAGTATACTTTACTGAGGGAGGTGAGCTATTAGGAGGCACTGTCAGTCACATCGCCCATACAACGGGGGGAAGTTATCAAAACTGGAGCAGACAGAACCTGGAGCAGTTGCCCATGGCAACCAATCAGCTTCTCTCTTCAGTTTGTTAAAATAAGCTTTGAAAATGAGACAGAAGCTGATTGGTTGCAATGCAAATCTGCTCCAGTTTTGATAAATTCCCCCCAATGTGTCTTTAATATCCATGTTCTTGAAGAGATTGAATGAATAAAGCCATTGACATTATGACATTACTTTTCTGTTGTAAATGTTATTTTTACAACTCTAATGTTTTAAACGAGATGCTCTGTTTATATGATAGGTTTTGCTTTCATAGACTGTATTAACATTTTTCTGCATAGGTCCTATTTGGATATGTGCCACCTTGATTTTCACTATTACCATAAGTGGGAATTTTTCCAACTTCCTGCTGCACAGAGGAGAGTCCCAATACCACTACGTGCCTGAATTTAAAAAAGGTTAGTGACTATGATGTCATTTTCCTTATCTGTAAATGAATTGTGAGAGCCATGCCCCATGGGAAGTTGTCATAGATCAATTTAAGGTAGATTAGAATTCTGATTGATAGACTAACCTCCAAATAACTTGACTGTTTTGTTATAGGTTGCTCCAAGTCAGGACTAGCTATAAATTATACAGCTTCCTATGCAAACTTTTTACTATAGAGTTGTATGGATTGGCCGGAGGGACCACAGCAACTAGTGGTGGACATGCTAGCTGACACATCCTGAAGTGTTGAATAGCAGTGGCACCTGCAGGAGAGTGACGTTTTAACACACCATGCACCGGAAAGGTAAGTATTCATATTCTTTTATACCAAATGTAGCCACCCTCCAGAAGAAAGGACAGTGTCAGCACCAATTCTGAGATTTTTGATGCTCTACAGCCGAGTGATATACAAATAAGATACATTTTTGTTAATAGTTAAGGCACTTGAATGCATTTTTAAGATTTAAAGCCTAAGTTTAGTGTCCCTTTCAATTAAGCACCTGCTACTTCATGGAAATCCTTTCCTCAGGTCACCAATAATCAATGGTCATCTGTCTGTATCCATTCACCATGTGTGTATTTTTGCTTCTTGCAGTTTCCATTGCTGCCACTGCCATTTATGCATATGCCTGGTTGGTGCCTCTGGCTCTCTGGGGCTTCTTAACATGGAGACACAGCAAAGTGATGAGTATGGTGTCCTACTCTTTCCTGGAGATAGTGTGTGTTTATGGATACTCGCTCTTCATCTACATCCCTACTTCTGTAAGTCCATCTGACATTCATAAACTCTTTATCCGGTTGTTGTTCTTCTTCTTATAAGCATTAATTATAGAAACAAGGCGCTCCAGCTAGACACAGTACACCTACGATATGCAGTAACCTTTGCCTTACAGAAGAAGAGCACATGATACAGTATGTACCTCTCTGCCAGGACAAACACACAGTGCCAGGTTCTGCCAGGGTACATTACGATCCTGTTTACATTAAACATACAAAGAAAGAAATACTCTGAGCCCGGATATTTCACTATTATGAGCGTTCTTCACGAAAGGGTGAAAAGTTTGGAGAAGCTATTTTTTCCTAGCTTGTTCACTTCTCCAAACTCTTCACCCTTTTGTGAATAACTGTATATTTTATACAGCCATTCTGTTTTATTTCAAGGATTCTATAGTTATAAAATTGAAATGTATTAGGTGCTGCCTTCTTGCCATCATGGGTAAAGGTCACTCAGTGCTATACAAGGCTGCAAATCATTATCTTCCCAAACCTGGACTAAAATCTCACTAACCGCATCTATTTTACAGGTGAATTCACATGCACACTGGTGGAGTAATCTGTGTTTCAGCAAACTAATTTAGCTACTTGTGTAGATATTCACCCCCAAAAATTTGAATCTTGGAAACAACTGTTCGTAGGACTCAAGGATCAGTTTGGGAAACACCACTGTAAGCAAACCCATGCCAATAGAAGGTGCATGATGGATTCTACACAATCTGGTGCTCTTGGATCAAATCGCAGCTCCGGCCAAAGCTTTATCGATTGTAGACAGAATGGGGAATGGTTAGAACACCTTTTGAGGTTTTACATGTTGTCTGTCTCCCTGAAGATTTTTCTTCACTTCCTGTTCTGATACCCATCAGCAGGATAAGAAGGAAAGTTAAAACTCCCCATTGGGATACAGATGGCAATGAAAACTTGACAGAGGTTCTAACTCTTTTTTTTACCATAAAAACCTTCTTTTAGATTTTTAGACACAGTGGGGAAGGTCTGAAAAGAACCCTCATTTTTCATTAATTTTAATTTGACAGAGTCAAACAGACCAGGTAACGAGAGAATATTTCCCCAGCAGGGACCCAGACAGCATACAAATAGGGTTTGCCTGTAGTTAGGCTTTAACTCTTTATGTACTTTTTTTCTCTGTTTTAACATTTATTCATATAACATTATCAAATATTGTGGCAGAGTGAACACTTTGTTTTGGGCAGCTGGATCAGGCTGAAGCTATATTCTGACTAATGCAAAATGTGCAATATTTGGGCAGTGTTCTGCTCATATAATAAATGGCCTCCCTAGTAAGGAAGCTTGCCAGGACAGATATTGTAAATCTGTGTCATGTGGAAGTGTCTTCTCCGTACTTTTTTTGGATCAGGTACTTGAGGGTTGTATACCAGGAGTTGGAATCCCCCACTGGGTGCCCCCTTTAACCATTATCCTGATCCTGGCCTAAGGCTAGTTGCATGTGGTACTGGATGAAGAAGTGCCTTTTGGCCAGTCTTTAAATATATTCATACTGGGGGAAGAGTGTCGGTCAACAGGCTTGTGGTGTTAGTTTCATCCAGAAAATGCAAGCTATGGTGCTTTTGACTAGAAGCCAGCACTTGGGTTATTGCTAAAGGGGGCTGAGCCATGAGGCTGAACACTATTTCCACACATGGAGCACTCCTATGACAATCCATCGGTATCCAGCCTAAGCCCTACATAAAGAAACATTACAGCAGACTTTTACCTCCTTTCACTCTGCATGCTGATATTAAATCATCTTACATGCATTAGTAAAACAAACATATTTTGCTTTTACTTACAGTTACTGTTTTTCTACTTCCTGGTCCCCTTGGGCATTAGTGATGTATTGTACCCAAGCATTGCATCCTGGGAAGGTTACATCAGCAGAGCATTGCTGGAAAATCTCATCTGTAATCTCATGAGATATCAGGAAAAGGCATTTTCCTAATCCTGAGATGATGTGCGTGGTCACATGTCCTAGTCACATGTGCCAGAGTTCCAGGAGGTAAAGGGAGATTGATGAATCTGCTCTTAGGAAAAATGGCCACTGTGAGAAGAATGGGGAGGAAAAGAGAAATAACGTATGCAAGGAATAAAAAGCCGGCAATTATCTAGAAGTATCTGCTTTTAGATTGTCATTATCAAACATTTCTAAATGTGTGTTTTTTGCCATTTCAAAAATCTGGGTAAAGTTCTTCCTTAAAACACATAAATCACTTTTAAAGCGACAGTCGGCGGTTGCCTATTATTATTTCTATTCGATCTCAAAAGGAAACTCTAGCTTATTGCATGTTACCAAACAATAAATAAAGGTCAAACTATTACTTAGTTGTATGCATGTTGTTAGGTAAAAGGAGGCACAATAAATGAAATGTTGTGAACCCATTTATATTGTAAACTGTACTGTTCGTGTATACAAGTCTTTATGACATAAGTCACTCGGCAGAAGAGCAGGAGATTTATTGCTTCTGAGTGAGATGTAACCTGATGATGGCAAGGTTTTTCCCTGGTGTTCTTTCTCCTTGGAGTGAAGGCAGACAAATGCTGTTGGGTTACCTGTCTACTCATGTGCAGGAGGGGTATAAACATTACCAGGGAGAGGACTTGGCTATAGTAATTATATTTTATAGCATTAAAAGGATCTTCTTTCTTTTAATTGCCTATCAGAGTCAGGATAAACCCCCACTCCCACTCAATTTAGTTGTTATCCATTGCACCCAAATTCCAGTGAGCACCTCACAGGGTCACTAAGATTGTTCTTCCTGAACCTTGTGCTGCGCAACATCTTCTCTGCCTCCTGTGTCATCAATCACATCTAAGAGAGGTTTGCATTTGATTGGTGGCTCTTAGTTCTGCCATTTTTAGATCATGGTTTATGTATGCAAGACAGCAAGGAGCCCGCAATGGGTGTGTTTGGAAGTAGCTCTCTTGTTTCACAAGTAGGGGTTCCCAGATCATAACATTTCCATCAAAAAGCAGTGGGGTGGCCTGGAACAGGGTGGCAATGCCTGGATGAAATCCGGAGTAGCGAGAAAGTAGGAAAGCTCTGTGCCCTGTATACATTTCAGGGTTTTCTTTTTTGGTGTATTTTTATCCATAAGGCTCCACAAATAAACATCTGTTGCCAATATAAAGCGAGCATTGAGCTAATTACATCTCAATTTGCCCTGCGGTTTCTTTCCTTTGTCTGCATGCCATGTTTAGGTTAGGCCTTTATTTATAGCTGATCAAACTGAAGCTTTTTAATGGCCGACTGGAAAGTCACCGGTTACATAATACTTGTGCTGGTCTACCCATGTCTACTAAATTCTATTGAGCTGTGATAAATAACAGTTTGTGCTCCATTTTTCCTATTCTCATGATGTCTTCCCTATTCTGATTGCTTTCGCTGTACAGGTCTTGTGGATCATACACTCCGAAATCCTGCGCTGGGTTCTCATGTCTTTTGCCATGTGTTTGTCCGGAGCTGTGCTCATGCTTACATTTTGGCCAGCAGTGCGGGAAGATAACCGAAAAGTTGCCATCTCTACCCTGGTGGCAATAATGCTGCTCCATGTACTTCTGGCAGTTGGTTGTGGGGTAAGATAACACCATACAGTCCTCAGGCAAAAGAGTAGAATTAATGACTAAGAAGGATGATACATATTTGAGTTATTGAAGGCAAGTCTGTGACTCTCCGACCTTCGTCCCTATATAACAGCTGTAGAATAATATTTTTATAATACCCCTCAAAAAGTTTAAATACTTTTGTTTTAGCCCAAATCATTTGCTAAATTCTGTTGCTGCTGAAGAAAACTCATTCTGAAGTGAGACAATACCGCCTGCCATGCAGCTGAACTGGTAGCAATTCTCCAGGCAATCTGTTTACTACGCAGATGAAATACGTATATCGGATCTGTTTTTCCTACCAAAGTGTGTGTATTTCTATGCATCCGGCCCTGAGATATACACACCGCCCATACAGGACAGTCTAATAAATGGAGCTTGCTTGCTTGCTTGCAGTGGAGTTTTGCAGATAGAAACTGCTGCTGACATGATTGTAAATATCACTGTGAAAATAATTTCTCATAAATGCTCTGTTTTGTTTCTGTCACTGTAAATTCTGAAACATCGTCACCAGTGCTAAATCTGTTTTTGTAGGAAATGTGTAATTTTTTTTCCCCTTCATTTTAAAGGAATATTTCTTTGATCAACCAGAAATTGACCACATTCTGCAACCCGTCACATCCATAATCGCCACAACAAAGGGGGAAGTACAGAGTCACTGACAAGAGGTAAGGGTTCTGTTAGATTGTGGACTTAGAAGAGAACTATGGGGTAATCTTCTTATCCCATAGTTCTCTTTAAGGGTCACGGGAGGACATATACTAGCATTCTCCCCTGACCCAAAGCTCAGTATATAGCGAGCTACAGCTCACTATATACTAAAAGAGCACTGCAGCCGGGACGGATCCCAGCAATGCTGTTGAGCTCCATCCAGCTGTGTGAGTGACAGCTGGCTCTGCCTATCTAGAGGCAGAACCAGCTGTGCCCGCCCCCTTCCCCGTCCATTCCTCCAGTCAGCGCTGGAGGATTTGAGAGAGGAGGGGGGAATCCCTGCGGGGAGCGGTGACTGACAGTCACCGCCCTCTGCAGGGAGATGAACGGAAAGTGAGAGAGCGACGGTATGCGTTCGCTCACTTCCCGATCTTTAGAGTCGACGTGTGTCAGTTTCATTGTCGCACGTTGGCTCGAACTATGAGGATGAGTGGAAATCACTCACCTCATAATTCTCCTTTTGATACCTCTGATAGGCACCAGTGTGGTCACTCCTCTCTAGCAGCTAAAACCATTTTCAGTCACCCCAGCTGGCTGTGAAAATACCTAAACGGTGCCTGCATCAGATTGGATGCAGGCACTATTCAGCCGACTATTTTCCGCCCAGCTCCTTCGATTTTCCATTTGAAGGATGTTGGGTGGGAATCGGCAGACGGGGCCTCCCACTGAGTGAATTTGGGCTGGTTTATAATATAGCCAGTAGATTCACCACTTTACATACCATACCCCATACCAAAGGTTTGGCCCTGTAGAGGTGGCATGAGACACATTTTTCTCTTTTGACTAATTGTCCATCAGCTGCTACTTTATCTTATGGCCAATAAGGCAGGCTACAGATGGGCAGATATCTCCCTGTCCATTGCTCTCAAAAAGCTATCTGGCTGTTCTCTTAGGTGTTGCATGTCAGAATCTGCCTCATTTACTTTAGAATTTTGGATCCTTCACTGTTCTCTGTAGACTGAATAAAAGACTGAATATAAATATAATATGGATATAATATAAAAGACTGAATAACAGGCCCACATACATGGATATTTTCCCACAATTTGGTAAATGGTGTGAAACATTAAGCACTGCTGACTGACTTGTTCTAGCCAATTAAAGGCCAACCTATCCTAAATAGCCCAATAATTACAAGTGTAACATTGAACTGTTTGTAGAAGCCTAGGAGAAACTGAACAGGGATGAAAATATTTCATCCCTGGGCTGTAAAGTGACAGATGAGATCATAGGTGGCATAATTCCAGTGCCGTCTCAGGTGGCACAATGAGTAGAAATGCAACTGCTTCCAAACGGATTACTTTGTTACACAATAAGATCTGACCACGTCTTAAGCAGATTGCCATAGCAATAACCGTGTTCTATAGCTACCCTATAAGCTTTCAATAGTAATCTCGGAATACAAAGCGATAAACAAAAGGCAAAAGCACACTGCCATGCACAGATTACTACATTTATTGTGTAACTAAAAATAAAGCATATATTGCATTTACAGAAATTCTTCATCTGTATAGGCACTGGATACTGATACAGCAACTTGTAATATGCCAGCTGTAGAGAGGGCCATGAGAAGCAGTCACTGGAAAACATGGGTGGGCCAGCAGCAGTTGTGAACCAAGCCGTCCTGACTCTTTTCCTGGAGAAAGAGTTAAGCTGGCCATACACCTATAGATTATCTGCAGATTTTCTATGGTCCGATGGAAAAAGTGCAACAGATTCCTCTACGCTAAACTGTGTGGATGGAGGAATCTCCCACTGGGCCAAGCTTCAGTATCTTGCTAGTCGGCCCCGCTGACTGACGATATCCCTGAACAACTCCTGCACCCAATCAGATTGTTCAGGTATTTTGACTGCCAGCGGGGCCGACTAGCAAGATACTGAAGCTTGGCCCAGTGGGAGATTCCTCCATCCACACAGTTTAGCGTAGATGGAGGAATCTGTTGCACTTTTTCCATCTGACCACAGAAAATCTGCAGATAATCTATAGGTGTATGGCCAGCTTTAGTTATCTGCTCAATCCAGTGTACTTTTGCTTTGTGTTTTTATTATTTATTTATTTTTTATTTCCACATCACTTTGACCAAACCATGCACAGATGCAGTAGGCAGGGTGACAAAGATTTTCTAGTCATATTACCAATATGTAAAATCCATCTGCTAAACTAAGATGATGTCCCTTTTAAGAGCAGCTATCTCCCCATTAATAAAGCAAGATATTTTTTTTTAAACAAATTAAAAAATGCACAGCACATACATTTACAGTATCTAAATTCTGTATACCTGTTTTCTTTTTGCAGTTGTGGCCATACTGACCTGGGTCTATTTAGTTTACGGAAAGAAGGGCTGGATGCTCGTGCTGCATTGGTGAATGGGACGCTGGATGTCTGGCTGTGCTTCATAATCAGCCCTGTTGCAATCTCTTTTTTTCTTTTCTTTTTTTCTTACTGTGTAAAATATTTATTGAATAGCTTATTCTATTTGTGTTGTATATTATTCTGGGTGACCATTAAGAATTGTCTAGAAGCAGCAGAAGGGAAAACACTACTATATTACTAGATTATTTATGCTAATCGACTGTGGAGGGATTAATCTGTTCTCATTGACAGAAGCGCTATGCCTAAAAGCCCTGCTGATGGCAATCTCAGTCATGTAAGTATACAGGAAAAAGAGATAACTGACACATATGTATTTGCTGTGCAGCTGAAGGTGTGTTTGAAAATATGTCTCCCTATTACACTACCTTCAGCTTTAAAATGTTCTGTGTAGCTCCAACCAAAACTTTTTATTTTTTTATTTTAATAGAGTAAGGAAAGGTTAGATTGCCTGTCAGGTTCTTATTGCAGACCGTAGCACTCTTACTTCTTGTCCTGTTGACAACCATGGTATTGAAGTAATGCAGACTTCACCCTCCATATATTCCAATATACCCTGTTCATTGGGAGTTTAAATAGGGTTCTTGGCAGGTAGTTTTGACTGCCAAACACCCCCTCAAATGCCCGATCTGATAGGACTTATTGATTCAAATGGTGCACTACAAAAGTAAGCATTTGACAGGCAATGCTGTGCAGTGTAGTGACCTAAAGGTTTCATGCAGTTTTCAGGCCTTGGGTGTCTATTAATTTGAATTGCTTCTGCCAGCAGGACAATTTTAAGGTAGAAGGAACCTCAACAACTAAGGTATCTGATACTCTTCTGTGAACAGAGCCCCAAGGACAGGGGAAATAAGAAGCCAGTTCATACGTTGCACTTTTTGATTTTCTTTCTTGCCGGTACAATGATGTACATACTACGTATTAAATGAATTGCACTATGTAACTGACTATACAATGCAGAAAGTAATATTAAGTGGCCTAAATCTCTGGCAGCATGTGTGAGTGGGACGTACGTGTAGCTATAGCTCTATAGTGGTAACCATACATAGCTAGTAAATCTTTTCTTTTATACACTGGAACCAATGTACCATTTTAAATAAAAGCTACCTACCCCCAATCAGCCTCTGTCTTCGGATCTCACTCCAGTTTTTATTGTAAGATCATTGATAACAAAATCTAAGGACTTTTATCAGCAGGCAGAGCCTATTCAGCAATATAAAAGAAGGGGCCTGTTTATAAAGCCTGAACGAATCCCAGTAATATTATTCTGCTTGGATTTATCCAGTTCTACCATACATTTACCAATAACCACTTGTAATACACTGAAAGTGTTGATAGTGATCGTTAACCATTAGAAGTGACTGTGTCTCCTCCGCTGATCAATTGCCACTAACAGGATTTGCCTATATCAGAATCTGTGTATGCTGTATTATTATTATACAGGATTTATATAGAGCCAACAGTTTGTGCAGCGCTTTACAATATAAGGAAGACATTACAGTTACAATACAATTCAAGACAAGGTGGTAAGGAGGGCCCTGCCCCTGAGGGCTTACAGTCTAAAAGTAAGATGCAAGTAGGAGTTTATAAATAAAGTAAACAACATAAAACATATAATTGTTTGGAGTCACTTGCCCTGAGAATATACAAATCCATATGTGTATGAAAGAATAAATGTATTCCCATCCAAGTAAATGATGCAACAGTGCCCATATTTATATTGGAAGACTTCAAGCCCAACTCCAGGGATTTTTTTTAATTGATTTCAATAAGCCCCAGGGTAAGGTACAAAAAAAAAAGTTAGATCTGCAATACTTACCTTCAATCCAAAGCTGCCCTTGCAATATTTTGTTTTTCACCCCAAGATGTCATCAGACTAATGAGTTGAGGGACGCCCAACGTCATTCAACCCTGAAGACTAAGGACATGCTATAAATAAAGGGTATCATGGCCCTAACCACAAAGGGGCATCGCTACAGCACCCTTCATATATAGTATTTTGAAGCAGTGAGTGACGCTGACATTGGCATCAGCAGAGTACCAGCCCAACAAGAAGACAACCCAGATTGTCATGTGAGCAGCCTGAAGAAATCTAAAAGAAGAAAAAAAGAAAGTCAAACATACATTTTGACGAAATTCATTGGATTTGATTGTGAAGACAAAATACCGCACGTTTTTCTTGGGCTTCACAGTTTTATTATCAAGGGACATATTTGTCAACCAGGGAATCTGACATTCACCAAATATTCACTGCATGTGAGTCTTCCAGGTGCATGTGTTTTAAAGTGACACATTATAGTCAAGGTATTGGAATGTGTTTTAAATAAAAATGTATCTTTATTTGTGTATCGCTAGGGTTCTAATACTCACCAGCCCGGTGCCAGATGTCTTTGTCATGCAGAATACAATATGAAAGCTGGATCTAGACTTAGTGGTACCTCCATTTTATTTAGGGTACTTGAATTATTTTTAAGATTAAACTCCTGAGTTTAGTGTCACTTTAAATGACTATAAAAGTCAAGTTCAGCTCCATCTCTCAAGGCTTCATATTGGATATTGAAGCTTCCAATTACATCAAAAAGCCAATACAGAGGTGACTAAGCCAAGGCAAACTTTTACAGGAAGACTTAAGTTGCCTATATAGTATATCTGTGTCTGATCATCATTTTGACATGCAATTTTAATTGAAGGTAGACTATTCTTATGTATATTTTATCATATGTTCAGTCTGAATTGCCCAGGTGTGAGACAGGTTTCAGTTTAAGGATATACAGATTAGGGTTGTGTGACAGCAATTGTCAGCAGCAATGAATCATCATCTGTTCTATATCGGGCTGTTCTTGTAAGAAACTGGAGTCTGGTAACTGTAGGCTGCAGGTAAAGCTCACATCAGAGTGTAACCATGCATCAATTAGTGTTATGTCAGTAACCAGGCAAGATTCTTTTTACTTAATGACAGTAACTCTACACAGCCACTGTAAGTGATGCTGTCAGACTGGATGAGGTTTCGATAGCTGTGTGCTTCAGGTGTAATTATTCTTTCCACCATCACTCTCAAATACATGCACACAGGAGAGAAGATTGCTCTATGCTCCTATGATATGAATTCGGAGGCTGGCAGGTAAGAGGTGCTTACTTGGATGGCTGTTGGTGTTGTATTGGAACCATCATCTGGATGCCACCAATGAGCTCAATGGGCTAGTATATAACAATGACAATATAGAGCAGGGCTGGGCAAATCCTAGGAGCTAGGTAACTAATGCTCCTTACAAATTGCTGCTGGCACCCAATTATTCGGATTTCTAGTTGTAGTTAATGGAGCTGACTCCTGACTTCCATATTAATATGTCCACTGCTGTTTTGGAACATCAGTGTGGTGAGCAGACTATACTAAAGGCAAGCAATATGCAAATATAAATGAAAAGACCAGTTACCTTATGTACACTAGAATTCAGATTTGTAAGTGTCGGCCATCTGTTGCTTTCCCATCAGTTTTTAGAAAATTAAATATTCCTGCTGGAATAAAGTGCATCAATTTGCTATCTATTTATTTAAAGAAGGACTCCAGCTCATTTTTGTCTAGGTAAAAAAAAAACAACACAATTATACTCATCCAAAGCTCCAAGCTGGCCAACTGTCAGAGTGCTCCCTCCAGCCCAGAGGTGTAACTAGAAACCTCAGGGCTCGGGTGCAAGAACCGATGATGGGGCCCCCATCCCACCTCCATCACCTCCATCAAAAAAGCATGATTTTTTAATACTTTTTTTTTTCTTTTCTTTCCAATAAATGTTGTAAATGGATGCCATCGCTGGCAGAACTACCAGGGTTACATTTGACTATTTAGGAATCCTGTGAAAATTACTTAACCCTCCCCTAAAACATACCACTCCAAGCTCACTCCTGTGATGACTACAATCTCACGTTTAGTTTACTAATTTGTATTGAGATTGTAGTCCATCACTGGAGTGAGCTTGGAGCAGTGACTACTTTATAACACATACAGGGACCATGGGGAACAAAAGTAGCCACCCTCCAGAAGGAAGGACAGTGTCGGCACCAATTAAAAGATGGTTTGAGGATCTACAGCCGAGTGATACACAAATAAGATACAGCATTGGTAATAGTTAAAGGTACTTGAATGTATTTTTAATATTTAACTCCTGAGTTTAGTGTCACTTTAATGGTAAAGAGATTAAACACTTTACATGGGATTTTGTTCTAGTCAGTTGTATATGATCAGTGTGACTTTCTAGAGATACTTTGGTGTAATTGGTAACTGTTCTGGTTACATATTGCGGTTGATTTACTAAAGGAGCAATGCATGTTCACTTTACAAAGTACATGTTCACTTGGCTTAGTGAATGATGTAAAGCTGTGTGAAAATTCGGTTTAAAAAGAATACGAGATTATATACAAGGAAAATGTAACCTTTTTATTTTATTGGATAATTAAAGTGAACATAGCATTTCATTCACTAAAATAATTGATCAATCCCTCCTGTAAAGTGAACATGCTTTTTTCCTTTAGTAAATCAACCCCATACCCTGAAACTGGTTATATAGTTGCTTTATACCACTTGTATATGTAGTTCTGGTACATGGAGCTCTCCTTGTAGGAACATGGTTCAAAGTAAAGCCCAATTGCAGGAGAAACCTTGTGACAAGTATGTCACTGGATCACCACTTAATAAGAACCGCCTTGACATTTGATCCTCCGACAAGATTTGAGCAATTCTATATACGAAACCCCACAGCTCGTAGACTAACATTCTTTTTATACTAACTGAGTAATTTAACTTCAGGATGTAACTCAAGTTCATATTTTTAAAATGGTTTAGCCACTTCCATGACAAAGGAGGAACAGGAGGTCAGGAGGTTATTTGGGAAACCACAGCTAAATGTGCAGAACATATAAAGATCCTAAATCAGCCTATAAAGTATTAACATGTGGGTATTTAGAGTACCTACATGAATAGCCCATTCCATCCCTTCATATCTTAAAACATGCTTTCTGGGATGTTCATCTGATGCTAATATGCTTCACATGGAGAAGTGTAATAAAAAAAAAAAAAATTAGCACCAGGCCTGCTTGTACATGAGTTCTTTGCGAATGGAAGCAAAAAAATTTTCTATTGCATATTTTTGTTCTGGGTCGGATATAATATCTGCAGAATACCACGTTAAGGGCACTAGACGGAGCGGAGGAGCATAGAAAATACGTACTTTTTTCTTATGTGTCTAAGCAAGGTGGCACGGTCCTGGAAAGAAGAGAAAATGAAGGCATTGTTAGGGAATAGCTGTGATTTCTTAGATGGGTAATTAATAGCTTTATGTGTTACACTTACACATTACTTAGCATACATGCATAACAGATTGGAGGCTTGGTACACTTTAGTTTACAACTACTGCTGTTTGTAATGCTTCTAACCTACTGTGTAATTTGTATTGCAGATCTTCCTCTGACGTGAGCCTTGCTGATAATTCCAGGTGGCCTCTGGGCAGGTCCTATATGTCATCATATGAAGTAAGTCGTTATGTGGTTAAGTGCCAGAAGGAAAGAGACGATGCCCTGCGTAGAGAGGAGTCAGCCAGGGACAAATTGAAGCATCTTGAAGTCTCCTCTCGAAGCCAGATCCAAGAACTGAAAACCAAAATAAAAGATCTGACTGCTGAGAACAAAAGTCTTCACCGGACTGTAAAGAAACTGAGAACAGAGGTGGGTCTAGAGGGAAATCCCAAATTCAAAGGCAAGATGACAAAGGATATCATCAAGGAGATGCACGAACTGGAGGATCAATGCTCCCAGCTGAAGGAGGACAACCAACTGCTTTCTGTTCAGCTACGGGAAATAGTCCCAGCCATTGCTCAGAACCAAAAGCAGAAAGCAGAGCTGCAGACCCAGCTACAGGACACTAAAAACAAAATGGAAGATCTGTCAAATGAAAATACCCGTCTATCTCAACTTCTTCAAGAGAGTCGCAAAGAGAAAGAGGACATAGAGAGGGTCCACCTCAGGCTCAGAAAATCCATAGAAGATGCCAAGAAGGTTACACACCGTTCTATACAAACCACCACCTCTATCCCTGTAACTTTACAACCCGCTTACAAGAAAGTTTCCAGAGAATCATCTAGTTCACGGACATCCCAGTTTTCCATGGAAAAGAGAACCTCTTTGGAAACCAGTATCTCTCCTCCTGTTTCTGATGGCAGCACACCAAAGCCTTACTACAAAACTGTGTACAACCAGTCCTGATTGGCAATGATTTCCCGGGCTGTTCTTGTACTCCCATTTCCTTTTCCCATGCAGGGCAAATTTAAATGTTCCCTTAAACCATTACCCCTCCCTAAGCAATACATAATCCTGTGTCCTCGTTACAATGCTACTAATCCCGTTTCCTTGCTCCCATGCCCTAATCCTATTTCCTCATTCCCACACCATTCTGTTTAGAAACAAGGAGCTGTATGTGAGCTTCAAACCTTTCCCCTCCTTCATGTGATGCACTGGGGCAATCATGAGGCATCTAGCGTTATCATATGGAAGAGGGGGAGTGAGTTACATGCTTGTCTATACCCATCAGCCAATTTGCAGGTATTTCACTTTACTCCCAGAGGTTGAATAGAAGCAATGGAAGCAAGGAAAGGTGAGTACATACTGCCAGGGAGGGGAGTTAAAGAACAATTAAGCCTGCAGTATAGATCAGCTAAATACATTCCAGGTGCATCAAAACCTTATCTGTGAGTAAGCAGTAATCTCAAAGCAGAGATCCGACACACCTCCTACTGAGTCATATATATAATTCTGTAATCAGCAAAGCTCATGTTCTATACTGCTTGGAGGGCTCTGACCCAGTAGGAGATGTGTCGGACCTCTGCAAAGAGATCCGTGCTTCCCTACAGATAGGATAGGCCCCACTCTGCAGGTGGCCAGGACAAACTTTATTACTCAGGCTGTGGCTGATTTTAAAAGAAAAACTGTAAGACTTTGCACACCTTTTGTTTCGATGCATCTGGACTGTATTTCGCTGATTTAAACTGAAAGTTCACCTGGACTTTAAGTAACCCTTTTTACTTTGCTCTGCATAGGCAAACGAAGGGGTCACCTTAAATGAAGCCTGTGACAAAAGAAATATAAAGGCTGCCACTGGTTACCATCTTCAAAAATACACGTTGCCTGGCTGCTTGTGGCTTCAATAGTTTCTGATTCATTAACTCAAAACAAGAATGGAGAATACAAAATTAGAGCGACCTATCTGCAAAACTCCTTATCTGCATATCTGTTCAAGGTTCATATCACATTAAGTATTATAGCCATGGGGCAAGCAAGTATGAAAGCCAAGCAGATGCAAAATGCAAGGGATGCAAGATGCTAAAGTTATGATCATTCTTTAATGTACAATTGTACTTTAACCTTTAGCCAACCCCTTTCCCATCTAAAGTACGCTAATCCTATATGCAGCCCCCTTGCTTACCTTAGTTCTAGAGCTGCTGCCTCCACCATCTTTACAGCCTGTCCAGAATTAGTGGGCTTGAATGGAGCCATATAACGAATCTCAAATTCGTTGAGAAGACTGCCTGCAGTTATTGTTCAGCCAAGATTTCTCGGACTGGCTCCTTTAACAAAAGAGGAGTGCCGACTGGTCAGTGTATGGCTATCGTTAGTTTAGGTTTAGATAAAAGTACAACTGTCCTTTAGTAAGGAGTATGACCCAACTATGCGTGATCATTTTAGCTGAGCATGTACAGTATGCTTATGCACGTAATGAACACCTCTCTCCAGGGACAAGAGCAATCATCCAGGAAAATATATATTGTAAGTAGGGTTTTTTGATAATCGGCTGGTCCAGGTCCTATATCCAGAGGCTCCTTCATGCTGAAACACCAATGACTCGCCAATTTGACGGTAAACAGCCTTTTTGGGCAATGACCACCTTATGACTCTTGCTGGTGTAGACTCCATCAAACAACAATAAAAAAGTAAATTCTATACTCTTAACTTTGATGTTCTTAATAGATGCTTATGGCAAACGGCAGAAATGATTTATTGAGTTTACCTTTTGAAGTCTTCTGTTCCTTTCCTGTGGCTAACCTTTGATGTGATTTAACATTTTACATGATTGATGTGCTAGGTTTTCATCATCACACCCACATTCAAAGTAAAAATTAAAAAAAATGGGGTAGCATTCTTGCTACTGTAGAAAATGGAAATGGAGGTACCACTAAGTCTAGATCCAGCTTTCATATTGTATTCTGCATGACAAAGACATCTGGCACCGGTCTGGTGAGTATTAGAACCCTAAAACGGCCCTCTCCTCTAACGTCATAAATGAGCCCCTGTATTATTGGTTCAGTTGGTAATGTCGTTCTATGTGGTGAAGCAGTGGATTATGCCAGTAAATGGAATTTCTAGAAAGTTAAAAGTCCCTTTTATACTGGCCATGTAACATTTTTCTATCTTAAAGTGACACTAAACTTAGGAGTTAAATCTTAAAAATTAATTCAAGTAACTTCACTATTAACAAAAAATGTATCATTTTTGTGTATCACTCGGCTGTAGATCCTCAAATCATCTCTGAATTGGTGTTGACACTGTCCTTCCTTCTGGAGGGTGGCTACTTTTGTTCCCCATGGTCCCTGTGTGTAAAGTAGTCACCGCTCCAAGCTCGATCCCGGGATGGACTACAATCTCAATACAAATTAGTAAACTAAGCGTGAGATTGTCGTCCATCCCGGGAGTGAACTTGGAGCGGAGACTACTTTACAACACACACAGGTACCATGGGGAACAAAAGTAGCCACCCTCCAGAAGGAAGGACAGTGTCAGCACCAATTCAGAGATGATTTGAGGATCTACAGCCGAGCGATACACAAATAAGATACATTTTGTTCTTAGTTGAGGTACTTGAATGCATTTTTAAGATTTCACTCCTGAGTTTAGTGTCACTTTAACATTTCTGCACAGGTTATGAAAGAGTTACATATAATTTCTTAATCCATGGTAGATCTCTCCTGCTGATAGTGAGCAGCCTGGAGGGCAGCAGCTGCCTCGCACACTGTTTAGTCATGTTTATATATCCTTATCTGCACCGCCATGTAGAATTAAGGGGTCCGGATGAATTGGAGAGAAATAGGGGTTTGTATAAATATATATATTTTTTACAATGATCTGCGCCCCCACTACGTTTGTGTTCACCGTATTTAATAATATTCTTTTTAACAATAGCACTTGATAAAAATGTCCATGGTTATATTTCTACGTGTTTTATTTCTACACTGATATAAAATGAATAGCAAATTTATAACAGAGCTGCGGACCGTGGGGCTTTCTAGGATTCTAAAAGCCTGGGGCACCCCTAGGTACCTTGAAAATGGCTGCACATTAAATAATCCTGTCTTAGCAGGCAGGGGGAATGCCTCACCCAGCATGGAACGGACTGCACGTCACTGATGCATTCTCCTGACCACTGGACTCTGTAAGCTGGGTTGTACGATACCTACTTCTAACCACTGTACTTTGTACACTGGGCTGTACTTTACATACTCCTGACTGCTACACTCTTTATGTTAGGCTGTATAATACAAACCGCCACTGACTGCTCTCTGTACACTGGGCTGTATATAATGAATTCCTGACTGTTGTACTCTGTATGTTGTGCTTTAGGTTTCACACTCCTGACTGCTTCACCCCAACATATAGAGTGCAGTTGTCAAAAGTACTTAACACACAGCACAGAGAACAGCATTTGCCATATGTAACATATGGTTCAGCATGGAAAGTTGGAGTAATCCCCTAGCACCAATTTAACCACTCCTAAGCAAAATGTCCTCCCTCCGTCCTCTTGCTCTACCGTGAAAGCAAAACTCCACCTGGCAAAAATCATTCCCTGTAATCAAAAATAGTACTTTCTAAACCATAAATCCCCCCAGCAATAATCTGTCCTCCAAGCAGGACCCCAAACAAGCACATACTTCCCAGCAAAAATCTCACCCCCACCAAGCAAACCCACAAAAATGACCCCGCACAAGCCAAAGCTCTCTTACTCTTAAGCAAACTTCTCTCCCGCAGCAAAACCCATTCCTCATTTGAAAAATACTCACCAGACCTCAGCGGGAGAGAGGCGTCCAACATTCATTGAGGGGAAGTGACGAATCGGAGCCAAAGAGGTGCCTGAGAGAACTTCTGCTCTGCACCATTTTCTGGGGTCTCTATGGGCACTTTACCACTATACAGGTGCTCTTGCATTGCCATGGGTAACACCATGTTGTGTTACCCATGGCAATGGCAGGTATGACTACATATTGATAAAAGCAAACAGCACTATGGAGTACATCGGTGAACCAATAGGTATAATGGGGGGTTTCAAGGTGTCAATGAAACACTATGAATTTCCATTAAAACATTTTTTTTTTAAATACTACTCATTAAAATATATGCTTAGACTTAAAACCAACAATTTCATATGTCTATTTCATATGCTTTCGTATTGGCACATGTAGATCATGATACAGTTCTTGTATATACAAGTCCCTTGCAGTCATTGACTTCTTAAAATTGATTGTCTTGATTGGCTGTGGTTCAACGTGTTTTGCTGTCATGCTTCATTAGGAAGCACAAGAGAACATGAATAATTACCATATAACATATAATTTATTTATATATTCATATTGCATATTGCATATTTCATATACTAGGCAATTATCTGAGAAATCACACAGTTCATAGCATATGAAATACCCATACAGTACACATGAAAGGAGGAACCCGGCTCACCAGCGGGGACCCACCTGGGAAGGCAACCAACATACAACTATAATATTCAAATATGAGATAAGGAATACAGGGTTAAATTTAATTATCATATACACAGAAATATTATTTAATTGACACCTTAAAAGCCCCAATTATACCTATTGGTTCACTGATGTAGTAACTTTTACGGGGTGTGGTGAAAATGTGTGTTGTTATCCATGTACCCAAATATATTTATTTGAGCACCAAGGAGAAGGAGTCCCCGATGCCCAGGCCCAGTAATGCTCATGCTTAGAAATGATCAAAGATGTGGGAAAAAAGAGAGGGTGAGAGCAGGATACACCCACATCCAGACCTTCCAACTGTACAGCTTTTCCTGTATGGGAACAGTTTTAAACATTTGTTCCCAGGACATGCACTGGACTTTAAAGGTGAAGAAAGATTGTATTCTAAAAGTTGTTCCTTTTTTACCCCTTATTCATCTTTGGTTAACCCTAATTATTTCTAATTAACTCCTTCCTCCTTCAAGTGAGCATGACCCTTCTTTTCATCAGCTTTATAAAGGTCAAATCCACAAGAAAAAGATCCGTCATACTGGAAATGTTTTGCTGGTTACCAGTGTGGTTTAGTTTGTCTTTGGCGTCACTGAGCAATTTGTACTACAATCCTTTTAAAGCATGAAAATAAAAATCTATCAAGGGTGCATTTAAATGAAACTGATTGTAATATAAATCATAATTCGTCATATTGCAAAATGGTAAATGTGGATAGAACCATTGAAATAAATTGGCAGTTTGGCACAAATATGATTTAAGAATTTCAATCAAACCTATAAAAATGTAAAGTTGTTATGTGTGACCAGCTTAAGGGTTTAAAGGGAGAGATTGCTCACCAAGAACAATACGCATTGGTACATTTTTCAGGTGTTTTCTACACATAATTTTATATGGTCATGTGTGGCCAGGCTAAGTCCATAGGCCACCTCTTGATGGGAATGCACAGATAGCTCACCAGCACTCAATGGTTCAATATGCAAATAACATTTATATTATGGCAAACTGACGTCACATAAGTCAATAAGTCTTGATACAGATGAAGATCACCAGCACTCGATGAATACTTATAGATTCTTGTTTGTATTTATTTGAAGAGGTCCCTCTTCAAATGAATACAAACAAGAATTTATAAGTATTCATCAATTGCTGTCGATCTTCATCTGTATCAAGACTTAGGATTGCACGGCGCCACCCGTGATCATCGCTGTGAGCACCACCATTTACTGTATGGTCCTAAACGCTGTAAGGAGTGCAGGGGATACATCTGGACATTGACATAAGTCAATAAGCCGTTGTTTCAGACCATACAAGGTCCCTTCCCCAAGGCGACACAGTAGAAGGTCACCATGTTGCCCTGAGGAAGGGACCCTGCCTGGCCCCCCGAAACATTGGCTTATTGACTTATGTGACATAATTTTCCATAAAATCAATTTTATTAGAATATTGAACCATTGACTGCTGGTGACCTATCTATGCTTTCCTGAAGTTCTGCATGGTGCCATCCATTGTGGTCACTATGAGCCCCTTCTCCATTACCATTGGTCACAGTGCTGTATGGTGCACAGCTGGCATCTACATCAATCTCGTGGACAGAACACTCAATCATCTTTGTTGTATGGACAATGCACAGAGGTCTCCGGAAACATGACACAAATCCTGACCACACCGACACAGTTCAAGCGTGGGTCATCACATGACAATGTTCAAGGGTCATTATTGCATGTCCTTTATAATTTATATACTTCAGATGATACTCCATACGCTCAGAAAATGGTAATGTTGTAACAAAACCAATTTGCACTTTGTGTCTCTGTTACTTTTTATATACAAGTGTCCTGCTATATGTTAAGTCAGAAGTGTGCACAGACTTCCTTGTGATCAGAGTTTTAAACATTTAAAGCGGTGAGGGCAGGAGGAAAGGTAAGCATCAACGTCCTTCTACAGGTATAGTTTCAATTTAAACATTGAGTTTGGTGCTGTAAGTAAACAAATGTGCCAGAGTCCGACAAACTATCCTTGTTTCCATTTATTGGTAAAATGCACAAACAGCCGGCAGTGACATTGCCAGGACTGCTTACGCGCTTCAGCTAAAAAGTCTTGATCAGACTTAAGATTAAGGCTGCTGAGCTGAAACATTTCAGTGGTTCTGGCAATGTCACTGTTTGTGGCTATTTGTGGATTTTACCAATAAATAGAAACAAGGAACTTTTGTCGGACTCCAGCACATGTGCTTACTTACCTGATCTGGATTGAAGTAGTATTGGCAGCGAGGTAGAGCCCTTTCTGTGCCTTTTATTTTTTTTTTTTAATCCAAGCATTTTTATTGGTGAGTGAACAAAACAAGTAACACGAGTAATAAGTATCATGCGATACAGAATGATAATGCACAATGAGCACATAAAGCGGACTCACGTGAGGGAGTTCCACAATCTTCGTGTATAGGGTAAAACATGTATAACATAAAAACAAATGGTTATGGAACATCCCAGATAGGGTTAGTGTGAGTAGATGGTAGTCATCCCCCATGGTAACAATCACTACAATACACATTGCCCCAGACATTGCAGTACACTAGTTAGTGGCAAACCGGTCAAGTAGAACATAATGACAAGGAAAGCAGGAAGGCATAGAGAAATTCTGGATAATAGGGGAGAAAGCATGGGTCCAGAAACAGGGCAGGAAGGAAGAAACCTGCAAATGGATCAAGATACAGGAGAAGGGCAGAAAGGTCAGCCAGAAAGAGAAGAGCCCGGGACCTCAGGGCCCCCCATGCGCCAGTCCCAGGCCTCAGATGGAACAGGAGGATTCCACCTCAGGTGTAGGTTCAGCCAATCGATCCTGAGGGGGCCTTGGGGACCATCGGGGTGAGATAGTCCTCAGATTCCCTGAGGAAGAGCCAAGGCCTCCAGGTGTCGAGGAATAGGTCCTCCGTGTTGTGCAGTGTAGAAGTCAGATCCTCTATACGGCATATATAGATCCAGAACTGAGCGATCACATACTGCTGAACGATCAGCTCACAGATTCCCCCTTCCCCTCTCTGTTCCCCCAGCGCTCATTGGAGGGACAAGGGAGGGGGTGGGCACAGTTGGCTCTGACTCTAGAGAGGCAGAGCCAGCTGTCAATTACGCAGCCGGGTGGATACCAACAATATTGTTGGGCTCTGCGCTGTCAGCCTATAGCGGGCTAAAGAGAACTGCATCCAAAAGGATGTTTTTTAGCAGGCCCAATGAAACAAATGGTAAACGCAGCTCAGTAGTTTGCACTTCTGTTTTGCAACACCGGGAATTTCAGTTCAAATACCAGCCAAGACAACATCTGCATGGAGTTTGCATGTTAATTGGCTCCTGTCTAAAATTGTCTATAGTATGTATGCGTGATAGGGACTTTAGATTGTAAGCTCCTTGAGGGCAGGGACTGATGTGTGCTTAATGTAAAGTGCTGCATATATTGTTGGCTCTATAGAAATGCTTACAATAGATAATAAACACAGAAAACACCTTTAATGAATTTTCTGGGCATTTTAATACATTTTCACAACATAAAATCTAATTTCTGGATGTCTTCCCCTCACTATACAGAACCCTTATAAAGTGCATGTGTTAATAAAGTGCAATGTGGACACTTCTACATATGCAAAGCTGACACTGCTGCATATGGATGGGTTTCAGTGGTTACACAGCCTCTAGGACAGGGGTGGGCCGTGGACCTCCAGCTGTTGTTGAACTACAAGTCCCATGAGGCATTGCAAGATCAGCAGTTACAGGCATGCCTCCCAGGGTCAGAGACATGTTGGAGTTTGTAGTTAAAGCACAGCTGGGTTTGCCCATCCCTGTTCTAGAAGTCCAGACTCCAGCTGTGCACACAGGCAATTTTATTCTGGTGAGGAACTACAAGTACCGGCATGCCCTGCCCAGCCCAGCTCAGCCACATCCGGTGTTTTTTCCCCGCCTCGTACTTCCTGCTGTCAAACTACATCCCAATCAGGCAGCAAATAGGGAAGCCCAAAACTGAACAGGCACTGCCCAGGGCAGCTTCGTGTAGGCCGATTCCAGACAGGCAGCGCAGAGGGCAGCCCCGTGAGGGTCCTTGGCCTGCCATGCCGCGCTGAGTGTTTGAATGCTGGAAGCGGCATCGACATGACAGAGATCGCTGAGAGACAGGTGAGAGCGGCTCGGCCCGGCCAGGCGGTGACGGGGAGAGGCGGCCGCGCCCTGGGGGCTCTTATATCTGGGGAAGGGGCAGATCACGTCACTCACCTCCGACGATACCGGAGCTGGGACTTGTAGTTCTACGGAAAGGGAGGCGGAGCAAAATCCTTCCCCTGGAGTGTCTTCTTCCTGTTCCCAAGTCGGGTACTGGCATTTGGGGATTTGCCCCTGTTATTTATTTAATGACTCCTTTGCCGCCAGACCATTCATTTTACACACAACATTTCCAGAAGATAAATGAGATAAATGTTCATTTACCATATTCTATGTATGTTATTTACCTATAAAAGCTTCCTTGGTTTAGATATCCCAAATCCTGAGGCTGCTGCTGGGTGCCGCCATCTTGGATATGATGTCAGCTGCCCCAAGCTGCTTAAGTGACACTTTGTATCGGGTAGACAACCTGGGAACCCCAGCTGTGGAACTACAAGTCCCACGAAGCCTTGCAAGACTGACAGCCACAGACATGACTCCCAGAGACGTAATGGTATTTGTAGGTTCACCACAGCTGGAGTGCCGAGCTTGTCAGTCCCGGCTGTATAGTATTTCGGTCCCTTAGCATCTACATTAAAAGAACAATGAGGGGAGTGATTTTCACTCAACCTCATAGTTTGAGCCGACGTGTGACAATGAAACTGTCACAAGTGGGCTCAATAGATGGGGAAGTAAGTGAACACATACCGTCGCTCGCTCACTTCTCGATCATCTCCTTGCAGAGAGATGTGACTGTCGCTCACGGCTCCCTGCAGGGATCCCCCACCACGCTCCGATCCTTCAGCGCTGACTGGAGGAACAGACGGGGGAGGGGGCGGGTACAGCTAGCTCTGCCTCTAGATAGGCAGAGCCAGCTGTTACTCACGCAACTGGGTGGATCGCGACAGTAATGTCGGGATCCGTCCCGGCTGCCTGCGGCGGTCTCAGTATACCGTGAGCTGTAGCTCATGTCATACTGAGCTTTGGGTCACTGGAGGACGCTAGTATATGTCCTCACGTGACCCTTAAGAGAACTATGGGGAAAAACACTTACCCCATAGTTCTCCTTTTAAAGGCTATGTAGAGAGGGGAGGAAGAGCTGGGCCAGCACTGGCAGTAATTAGACAATCCCAGATGAGGAGAGAGCTATGCCATGCAAGGGAGGAGATGTGCTAGAATACTAATAGAGGCTGATAATGATGCTGCAGGAGGCAGAGCATTGCACCTGCAGTCCACTGATTGCAATTTTAATGCTTTACTGACTCCCGTGCAAAAAACTAATAAATGCATATTTTTTTTTTCTTTATCAGAGCATTTATTATTTTTCTGGAATTATCCTTTACAGCAGACCTATGCCTTGTCCACGAAGCAGCAAGTGTAGTTTCCTCCCAACCGCACTCGCTCCTCTTCTCCACCGCTTCAACCAGCCTCTGGGGATGAGGAGAGGAAGCTCTGTACAAATCTGAGCTGATCCAGCCTGGCTTTGCGTTAAAGTTTGCTCCCTGCGTAGGATCATTGAACTCACCTCTATCCTGTTCAGAACTTGTCATGTAAATAATCTCTTTGCTGTATTTGTAGAGTTTGTGTTACATTGTGTTCTAATGATCTTCTTCTCGTTGTAGGTGTTAAAATGGAGAGTGGCGACCAGTTTTGCCTGGTCAGTCATATTGCTACCTCTGAGCTGTGTGGCCTTCATAGCTGTCAGCAGGCTCAACATCCTTCACCCTATACAGTGGCTTACAGGTGAGAGTTCTGAGGGTAGAATGTTATACTTGCTGTTTATCAGATGGGGAAAGATAGATGATGGGGTGTAATCCCCGCTCTGTCTGCTACCTATAGCACCCTGCCTATTTTCATGGTCCCTCTGCAGTCTGCTCAGTGGGTTGTAATCCCCGCTCTGTCTGCTACCTATAGCACGGTGCCTGTTTTCATGGTCCCTGTGTAATCCCCTCTCTGTCTGCTACCTATAGCACCTTGTCTGTTTTCATGGTCCCTCTGCAGTCTGCTCAGTGGGTTGTAATCCCTGCTCTGTCTGCTACCTATAGCACGGTGCCTGTTTTCATGGTCCCTCTGCAGTCTGCTCAGTGGGTTGTAATCCCCGCTCTGTCTGCTACCTATAGCACGGTGCCTGTTTTCATGGTCCCTCTGCAGTCTGCTCAGTGGGGTGTAATCCCCGCTCTGTCTGCTACCTATAGCACGGTGCCTGTTTTCATGGTCCCTGTGTAATCCCCTCTCTGTCTGCTACCTATAGCACGGTGCCTGTTTTAATGGTACTTGTGTAATCCCCGCTCTGTCTGCTACCTATAGCACCTTGCCTGTTTTCATGGTCCCTGTGTAATCCCCTCACTGTCTGCTACCTATAGCACGGTGCCTGTTTTCATGGTCCCTGTGTAATCCCCTCACTGTCTGCTACCTATAGCACGGTGCCTGTTTTCATGGTCCCTGTGTAATCCCCTCACTGTCTGCTACCTATAGCACGGTGCCTGTTTTCATGGTCCCTGTGTAATCCCCTCACTGTCTGCTACCTATAGCACGGTGCCTGTTTTCATGGTCCCTGTGTAATCCCCTCACTGTCTGCTACCTATAGCACGGTGCCTGTTTTCATGGTCCCTGTGTAATCCCCTCACTGTCTGCTACCTATAGCACGGTGCCTGTTTTCATGGTCCCTGTGTAATCCCCTCACTGTCTGCTACCTATAGCACGGTGCCTGTTTTCATGGTCCCTGTGTAATCCCCTCTCTGTCTGCTGCCTATAGCACTGTGCCTGTTTTCATGGTCCCTCTGCAGTCTGCTCAGTGGGGTGTAATCCCCGCTCTGTCTGCTTCCTATAGCACCTTGCCTGTTTTCATGGTCCTTGTGTAATCTGAACAAACATAGGAAATGGACGTTCAACCCCCTTTTTGGGGAGGCAATGTGTAACTCCAGAATGGCCAGTGGGTTTTGGGGACTAAGCGGTCCCCTTTTGTATGGTCTTATGGTGAAGAAAGTTCTTTGACAAACACTGCACTAGGGTAGGATGCTTTATGGGAACTTCTAAGCATCCATGTCCTTGCTTAGTCAGGTAGCTGGTCAGACCGCCTAGGTCAGGGTTAGCCAAACTCCAGCTGTCGAGGAACTACAAATCCCATGAGGCATTGCAAGATTCTCACAGACATGACTCCTGAAGAGGGATGCATCGTGGGATTTGTAGTTTCACCACAGCTGGAGGGCTGGAGTTTGGCTACCCCTGGCCTAGGTCTTTATACTTGTCCGGGGTGTTGCCAGGAGCCTCTCCTCTTCCTGTTTTATATGCAGATTGAGGTTACAGGTCCAGGCGTTGTAGTGGATGTTTGCAAGAGATTTCTCATGATGGTGGGTGTTTCAGCCTGCTGGAGAACAACAAATGCTTTGAAGGGAATCACACGTCCCTTCTTTCTTTTACCAGGTAAAGCACCTCCTATGTAGACAGTCATTGTCCACCTTCCAGGGCCAGGGTGCTTGTTCTGGTATAGACATGCCACTGTGTGATGCTAGACAGGTTCATACAGCCCCCGGACTTTGGTTTTGACAGCTTTCAAGACGGGTTAGATTTTTCGGCAGGCAAGAAGAAATGTAACGCCTTCCCTTTTGATAAAATGATTATTGAATCAGAATAATCTGTATGATTTGTCTTTTTCTGTCTTGCAGATTTACTGGGTGACGCTACCAGCAGTTCCACATTCTTTTGTCTGCTTCTGCTGTCTGTGCTGCAAGGGGTCCAATGTGCCTTCAATGTGAAGTCCTACTCAGGTGAGCTAATAAAGATTTAGAAAGGATTGGGCAGCTGCAGAAGAGCTAGATCCCAAACCAATGGCCTTTTCAGAAGGGCGCAGTTTAGGAGGACACATTTTATTAGGCTGGAACATCTCAGTTGCTGTGCTGATTAATATAATATGTGCTGACCAGGAAATGTCTATATTTTTAACTATTCCTTCAATAATTAACATGAACACTTTACTTCCTATTGCAGCAGAATCAGAACGCAACTTTATTTCTAGGGCAGATAAAAAATTGAGGGAAAATGTTTGGTTGCCCTGGGCAGCAGCTCAGTACATCTGACTTGGTCTTTTGGTCAGTGCACAGGTGTTCAATTTAGGATAGGATATAGGGTAAAGCAAATCTAGAATTGAAGTGCCACAGCGTTATACTGCATTCCAGATACAAGTTTATTCCAATGTAAAATCAAATGAAAACTATATACCCAGCCAATGCATCTTGGGGGGCTAAGCATTGAAAGATGGGAAATGGTGTATGTGGATTTGGTAGTGAAAATCAAGTTAATATTCTTAACCGATGTGTTCGTACAGAAACACATTCATCAGCTGCTGGTTGTTGTAGTCCTGGCCCTGCAGCCAGTCACCCTTTAAAATTACACACTCATTTTGTTGGGAAGGGGGAACTGTCTTATCTAAAAAGTTATGACCACTGCATGAATTTTGGTAAACCATTTCCTAATTCTGTTCTGAAGATATTAAAGCAGAACTCCAGGATGTGCAATAATGAAACCTTGCAGCAGGGCTACCCCCCTCACTGCAAGAATGAACTGCTCGTTCTGTCTAGGGGCAAAAATAAAGAAGAAATACTCACCCGATCCTTGGTCCCACCTCTCTGGTAGGCTTGTCCTCCCAGCCTCTCCTCCCTCTTGCTCTAGTGGTCTAAGGACATCATTACCTCTAAAACAGGCCTATTGGACGTGAAGATGCCGAGGGACATGCCGCAGTGGAAGCGGAGGGGAGATATGAGTGGTCACTGACAAAGGGCCGAGGATCGGGTGAGCAATTCTTCTTGTATATTTGCCCCTGGAGAAAAACAAGCACCTAACCCTTGCAGAGCATGGGTAGCCCCACTGCGAGAGTTAAGTTTTACAAATCCTGGAGATCTTCTTTAGGCCGTGTCAACACCATTCTTCTAATCTTTGTAAAGGCTGGGACTGGACATTTGTTACGTATAGCAAAGGCTGGGACTGGACATTGGAAATATATAGCATAGGCTGGGACTGGACATTTGTTACGTATAGAACAGGCTGGGACTGGACATTTGTTACGTATAGAACAGGCTGGGACTGGACATTGGAAATATATAGCAAAAGCTGGTTCTTGACATTTGCTGATCAATATACACAAATCTCATTCATTCAAATGGCTCCTGTCCTCTTTACAGTGGTGCCTACAATCCCTGGCTCCCGCCTCTCCCTGATCGGACAGATCCTGCTTCCACAACGAGTAATTCACTCATTTGTTCATTCCCTTATGGGAGTTTTGGTGTTTTGGTGCTGTACCGTCCTCAGCCGAGGTCCATACCATAGTCTGGCGGTTCCCTGTTGTAGTCCTGGCCCTGCAGCCAGTCACCCTTTAAAATTACACACTCATTTTGTTGGGAAGGGGGAACTGTCTTATCTAAAAAGTTATGACCACTGCATGAATTTTGGTAAACCATTTCCTAATTCTGTTCTGAAGATATTAAAGCAGAACTCCAGGATGTGCAATAATGAAACCTTGCAGCAGGGCTACCCCCCTCACTGCAAGAATGAACTGCTCGTTCTGTCTAGGGGCAAAAATAAAGAAGAAATACTCACCCGATCCTTGGTCCCACCTCTCTGGTAGGCTTGTCCTCCCAGCCTCTCCTCCCTCTTGCTCTAGTGGTCTAAGGACATCATTACCTCTAAAACAGGCCTATTGGACGTGAAGATGCCGAGGGACATGCCGCAGTGGAAGCGGAGGGGAGATATGAGTGGTCACTGACAAAGGGCCGAGGATCGGGTGAGCAATTCTTCTTGTATATTTGCCCCTGGAGAAAAACAAGCACCTAACCCTTGCAGAGCATGGGTAGCCCCACTGCGAGAGTTAAGTTTTACAAATCCTGGAGATCTTCTTTAGGCCGTGTCAACACCATTCTTCTAATCTTTGTAAAGGCTGGGACTGGACATTTGTTACGTATAGCAAAGGCTGGGACTGGACATTGGAAATATATAGCATAGGCTGGGACTGGACATTTGTTACGTATAGAACAGGCTGGGACTGGACATTTGTTACGTATAGAACAGGCTGGGACTGGACATTGGAAATATATAGCAAAAGCTGGTTCTTGACATTTGCTGATCAATATACACAAATCTCATTCATTCAAATGGCTCCTGTCCTCTTTACAGTGGTGCCTACAATCCCTGGCTCCCGCCTCTCCCTGATCGGACAGATCCTGCTTCCACAACGAGTAATTCACTCATTTGTTCATTCCCTTATGGGAGTTTTGGTGTTTTGGTGCTGTACCGTCCTCAGCCGAGGTCCATACCATAGTCTGGCGGTTCCCTGCAATGCCCATCCCAGGTGAGTACGTCTAGAACCAATCCCTGTAATGCACATAGTGAGGTGTGCCAGGATATGGTTTGTACTTATCATCTTTTCACTGATCTATTGTGTTTCTATGCTTTTCAATTAAGTGATAAAGGTGAAGTACCAAAGATGTGTCTGAATGAGCGTTACCTCTTCCTGCTGCTTACTGGAGCTTTCCTGGGTTATACTTACAGCTTGCTGTATTTCATCCACAACATGAACTACCTGTCTTTCCCTGTCATGCAGGTGAGTACAAGCAGCATATTTGTTAATGGGTTGCTACTATATTTATAAGCAGATGAAGGGAGATTGATTCACCTACTGGCTTCTCATTATTGGTGAGCTCTCGGCTGTAAATCTGGCACCCCCAGTAATTAAGGTGCTCCGGAACTAAACTATGGGCAGCCCATAAAGCCTATCCAGCTCTCCAGTGCAGGCATAGTGCTATGCTCTGCCAGCTCACAGGGAACCCTTGTAAATGGAGGCAGCAAGCTGGGCTGCTAAACTTACATGGTCTTCTTTCCAATTATTGGCAGTGGAGGTGCTTTAGAAATGGCTTTTGTATCATAATTTCTGTCCCACTTTCTTTTTTTGTCTTTGTCTATACCCTAGATTTTCCTTTTGTAGTATTAGACGCAGTAACATGTCTGGTTTTACTTGTATAATTGGTTGTATGTTTATTTCTCTCCTTTTTGAAGCAATTTAAATATCTTCAGTTCCGGAGGTTCCTGCCTTTACTTCTGCATTACAGCTGTGTCCAGTCCTTGTACATGGTTCGGAATTTTACTGCTGTCTACTTTTTCCTGGGTATGTCTATTGCCTGTTAGCCTGGTTTGATGTGGGTGCCCAAGCCAAAGTGATGTTCTAGGTAGAGATGGTTATGTGTTTTGGAGAGTGGGGTTAACGCTGAACTCCAGCCAAACCGCTAAATACACCAATAAACTACATGTGTTGGAGCTTTCATACCTACCAAAGGATTTGTATTCCTGTCCATCCAGTCCTGAGATTTACACAACCCCATCACACTGCAAAACCCTATATGGCTGGGCAGAGGACCCAAGTTTTTTTTTCCCTCTTCTACTTAAAGGTTTTGTCCCCAGACTAGCATTGACAGTGAATGGAGAAGCTGCAGAGTGATGAGCTTATCTCTCTGTCACTGTGCTGATTTGCGCTCTCCCAGTCTGAGCTCTGCTGTGCAGAGACTGGAAGAGGCTGACACCTAGTCAAATTCAGGTACTTGTACTGCTTGCATTTAAAGTGAAACTAAACTCGGGAGTTACATCTTAAAAATGCATTCAAGTACCTTAACTATTAACACAATCGTATCTGAATTGGTGCTGACACTGTCCTTCCTTCTGGAGGGTGGCTACTTTTCTTCCCCATGGTCCCTGTGTGTGTTGTAAAGTAGTCACCGCTCCAAGTTCACTCACGTGATGGACTACAATCTCATGTTTAGTTTACTAATTTGTATTGAGATTGTAGTCCATCACGGGAGCAAGCTTGGATCGGTGACTACTTTACAACACACACAGGGACCATGGGGAACAAAAGTAACCCCCCTCCAGAAGGAAGGACAGTGTCAGCCCGATCTACAGCCGAGTGATACACAAATAAGATATATTTTTCTTTTTTATTTAAGATTTAAAGGCGAACTATGGGGTTAAGGCTTTTCCCTTAGTTCTCCTTAGGGTAACGGGAGGGAACAAACTAGCGTCCTCCCGTCACCCTAAGCTCAGTATACCGCGAGCTAAGGCTCACGGTATACTGAGACGCCGCAGCGGATCCCGACAATTATGTCTGGATCGAGCCAGCTGTACCCGCCCCCTTCCCGTTTGATCCGCCAGTCAGCGCTGGCGGGGAGGGGGGAATCCAGCCCCTCCCCTGTCACGGCAGAGAGCCGTGACAGGATCGAGAGGTGAGCGAACGCCGGTATGTGTTCGCTCACCTCCCGATCTACTAAGCCGACCTGTGACAGTCTCATTGTCACAGGTCGGCTAGAACTAATGAGGTGAAACTATGAGTGAAAAGCACTTACCACATAGTTCTCCTTTTAACGCTTGAGCTTAGTGTCACTTTAATACATCATAAAAAGTATTTTTAAATGAATATAGAGCTGCATTCATTTGTGTTTTTTCTTTGTCTCAAGTTCAACATTGAGTGTAAAACTGATGACTCTGGGTCAGTTTTTTTCTTTTAAAAAGGAAACAATGATCCAACTGTTTGATGAAAATAATATACTAATACTTTTTTTTTTTTTTTTAGTCATTAAAAAATCAATCTCTCCCTTAACCTCATCTGTACAAAAGGGGATCTGTCATGACAGTGCTAACATGATCTTTTCTGTCTGATTTATATTACAAGTGTGGTTGTAAACAAGTGATTTTTGTTTTACCGCATGTACTGCATGGAGACTTGTGATGAGGTGTCCTCATTCACACTGCTGCGCATATACGCGCGTACTGCACCATATGCACCATATGCACCATATGCACCATATGCACCATATGCACCATATGCACCATATGCACCATATGCAAATAAATGGCTCCATACACATAGCTGCGTATTCAGCCGTTTATTTCCGTAGCGTATATATGCGCAAAAACAGAATGGAGCCGAGATGCGTCCAGGCAGCATATTTCACGCGCGTATGTGCGTACAGTTCATTAAGATTTCCATTAGGAATTATGCATTCTGGGAATGCAAATAGTGCACGCATATACGCTCGTATATACGCGCATAGACGCTCGTGTATATATACGCAATATACAATTTTGCTTGCGTTGTGTGTGAATGAGGCCTTAATATAATTGATATCTTGTGTAATATAGACAAAAGAACTCTGTATAAAATGCTGTTAGTAAGTTACTAACTCATCATAGTACATATGTACACATAGATTTGGGTAAATTTGATTTAACATAAGTATCTCCCGGCTATTATTTTTAGGTTCTATTCCACGGGCATGGTTTCAAGGCATCCTGAACTTGTATCTGGATCAGTGAGTATTTCTGGACTTGCTTTGAAAACCTCTTGGGTTTATTATTTGAATTGTGAATTGCTCATAAGGCTTGTGCTTCTGTTTTTCTTCTTTAAACAGACAGTTACCACCACTTGATTCTCTGCTTGGGCTCCTGGATTTCTCGTTATTTTACCAGATCTGGTTGTGTGGTACTTTCCTGCTGGTCACCTGGCACATTGTCTGGTTACTATTCCAGATCCACACAACAGAGGTAAGTGCCAGGACTGTCATCATGTTTCATTGGGTAGTTAGTAGAGATGCAGTATGCGCTAGCACTGTTTGTTCATATGGAGGCAATCACTTGAGCATAATTTCCCCAGTCATCTTCCAGGACAGGGGCATAATTTTTTATTGTGCTGACATATTCCACTGCACCTTGCATCCATAGTCTTTTTATCCTTGTACATGAAGAAACTTACTGCCTATGCTGCAGTCATAAGGCCAATGTGCTAACTAAAGCCAACTGATCGAGAGGTGAGCGAACGCCGGTATGTGTTCGCTCACCTCCCGATCTACTAAGCCGACCTGTGACAGTCTCATTGTCACAGGTCGGCTAGAACTAATGAGGGGAAACTATGAGTGAAAAGCACTTA
>NW_017306983.1:321573-357550 GCF_000935625.1 Nanorana parkeri | reverse complement strand
TTTTTTTTTTTTTTTAGTCATTAAAAAATCAATCTCTCCCTTAACCTCATCTGTACAAAAGGGGATCTGTCATGACAGTGCTAACATGATCTTTTCTGTCTGATTTATATTACAAGTGTGGTTGTAAACAAGTGATTTTTGTTTTACCGCATGTACTGCATGGAGACTTGTGATGAGGTGTCCTCATTCACACTGCTGCGCATATACGCGCGTACTGCACCATATGCACCATATGCACCATATGCACCATATGCACCATATGCACCATATGCACCATATGCACCATATGCACCATATGCAAATAAATGGCTCCATACACATAGCTGCGTATTCAGCCGTTTATTTCCGTAGCGTATATATGCGCAAAAACAGAATGGAGCCGAGATGCGTCCAGGCAGCATATTTCACGCGCGTATGTGCGTACAGTTCATTAAGATTTCCATTAGGAATTATGCATTCTGGGAATGCAAATAGTGCACGCATATACGCTCGTATATACGCGCATAGACGCTCGTGTATATATACGCAATATACAATTTTGCTTGCGTTGTGTGTGAATGAGGCCTTAATATAATTGATATCTTGTGTAATATAGACAAAAGAACTCTGTATAAAATGCTGTTAGTAAGTTACTAACTCATCATAGTACATATGTACACATAGATTTGGGTAAATTTGATTTAACATAAGTATCTCCCGGCTATTATTTTTAGGTTCTATTCCACGGGCATGGTTTCAAGGCATCCTGAACTTGTATCTGGATCAGTGAGTATTTCTGGACTTGCTTTGAAAACCTCTTGGGTTTATTATTTGAATTGTGAATTGCTCATAAGGCTTGTGCTTCTGTTTTTCTTCTTTAAACAGACAGTTACCACCACTTGATTCTCTGCTTGGGCTCCTGGATTTCTCGTTATTTTACCAGATCTGGTTGTGTGGTACTTTCCTGCTGGTCACCTGGCACATTGTCTGGTTACTATTCCAGATCCACACAACAGAGGTAAGTGCCAGGACTGTCATCATGTTTCATTGGGTAGTTAGTAGAGATGCAGTATGCGCTAGCACTGTTTGTTCATATGGAGGCAATCACTTGAGCATAATTTCCCCAGTCATCTTCCAGGACAGGGGCATAATTTTTTATTGTGCTGACATATTCCACTGCACCTTGCATCCATAGTCTTTTTATCCTTGTACATGAAGAAACTTACTGCCTATGCTGCAGTCATAAGGCCAATGTGCTAACTAAAGCCAACTGAGTGCAGTGAAGAAAAGTTGGAGTTTCTGTCTGCTTGTGACCCCGTTAGGAAGACTTTCTTTTATCTCCTGTTTCTGTGACACCTTTACAAAGAAATGGGGGTATTTGTTGTCACCTGGACAGTAAAGCACAAACAGCAATAAAAGCACTATCAGACGTTTTAACTCTTCTCCATTCTACTAAAAATGTGTTTGTTTTCCTGGGTCCTCATTGGAGACGTTTTCTATCACTTGCTATCCTGGCAGGAAGTGAGAGGAAATCTTCCACAGTAGGTATAGTGCGCACCAACAGTTCCAGGTAGATATTGACAAAAGTGCCAGCCAGTTACATGACCCTTTATACTCCACGTAGTATAGGATTGTCACACTGCTGCACTTGGGGGAAGGTGGAAATGATGCATGTTCAAATACAACTCTAAAATGTCCTTTTGTCTGTCCAGACCCGAATGTTTCCTATACAGACGTCCTTTGTTGAAGATGCAGAAATGTGCCTTCCCAATGCTTTAAGCTGCAACTCTTCACTCTTAAAGGTAAAGGTTGTTTAGATATGGTCTTTTTCACTGAGTTAAATCAGCTACTTTTAGCATTAGGGACAGCTATATATTGTTCCAGCCATGTGAACAAGCCTACCTGTTAGCTGTATTTAAAGTGATTAGATTTAAAGCTTCAGCTTTTTTTTTTTTTTTTAATGTAGGAGGCCCACCTTCTTATAAATTGTCAGTTCTTTTTCTTCAAAAAGCTTCTATTCCTTGTTTTCTAGTAGGTACCGGCAGCGCTCATCCCCTCGCCCCCTGCACGGGTGCCACCAGCAGCTGAGTGACTGCTATAGAGGCACCCGTGCGTGTTCCTGCAGTGGCTGTGTGTGTCCATAGACACACGCAGCCCTGCAGCCATGCCCCTCCTCTCCTCCCTGAAAGGGTGATTGATGGCAGAAGGAGCCTATGGCTCCTCTGTCCTCACTATCCTCCCCCACAACCAGGAAGTTCGGGGAACAGGAGGATCGCTTTGGGGACCGGGGGCGGTGAGTGCGCTGACAGGTAAGTGTGGGGGGGGGACGGGGAACACAAAAAGGTACTGATCATTTTGTTACCTTAATGCAGAGAATGCATTAAGTTAAACGATTAGCCTTTAATACTACTTTAAGCAGGTCCTCTGAAGTTCTTTTCTGGGTCATGTAGCTCAAAACTGCAGTAGCTTGCATTGGAATATTGATATAATCAAATGTCTTCAGTGAAAGTGCATTCAGCCTGCTGACATAAACTCATACATTGCAAGGCTGCTGCAGATTGTGACCGATTGCTGCGTTTAGGTCACATGACCTAGAAATGGAACTCTGTTTTAAAGTGTCCCCATGAATATGTCTTTTTTTTCCTTAAGGTATGAGTTTAATTGGTACATGTCTTATTCACTGGAGATCATCACTTTTGATACGGCTTGATTTTAATTGTTCATTTTATTTGAGTTTGCTTGTTAGCTTCTAATAAATCCTGAGGTGTAATAATTGGGTGACAAGACCGCAGACCTCTGGGGTAAAAGCTGTATAAACTGTCCCCTAAGGAGAATGTACACTAGGCAAAACGCAGAAGGGCTTGCGCCTCCCTTTTGTGGGCCATACCCTTCTGGATAGAATGTAAAAGCTCATTTTCAGTTTAGTGTCCTCTATTAATTTAAAGGGGACAGTCTGCTGAACAGTTATACTATAAGCTGATGGTCGCTAATGCGACCATCAGCTTATAGTAGAACTGTAAATGCCAGGTCCGTATGGCATACTGACCTGGCCAGCTGGAAGCACTTTTGTAGGTCCGTATGCCATACGTCCTTGGCAGCGAAAGGGTTAATGGACTTTTTATGTTCCAGTATAATCTCACATGCTGGTTTATTTTGTGCACACTGATTTATAAATTTTTTCAGTAGGTGGCTCAACCCAAAGTGTTGGAAATCAGTATAACCTAATTTAATGTGGGATAAAGTATGGGGTGCTTTTCTCTAGGCTAGTAATGAATGTTTCCTGTTGTGCTATGTTGTGTCATTCCAGTATCTGGCCTTCCAAGATCTTGTGCTGCTCTCTCAATATTCCAAAACTCAGAGGCAGGAGGTTTTCAGCCTGAGCCAACCAGGTAACTGTAATGAAAACAGAGTAGCTCCATTTCTTCATCCAAATGAAATAAAAGTTTGTGAAACATTTTGTTTTCTATTGCAGGAGGTCATCCATACAACTGGACCGCTATCTGTACGGAATGCCTGAGTGTCTTAAGCAATCTCACTGACAGACTGGTGGCTCACCAAGAAGCTGCTGCAAGTAATGGGCGCGTGAGGTTCCCTTCCTCAGCGGAGTTGAGGAAGTCATCCAGCAGCTCAGGTATATCTTCTGTCTTTCAGGATTGTATCATGTCATCTTCTGCTGCACAGTAATACTATTGGAGTCACCTAGTATAGGTACTGGGATTAGATATAAAAACATCAGTGTTCATGAAAAAATATAGTTTTGTGAAGAGTTTAAGTTTCTCTTAAGACGAGAATAAAAGTGAGGGTCTGACACCACCTACCATGTTGGAGGAAAAGGAAACCAGCTTTTTGCTGTTTACAAATCGAACAGAATATCACAGTAAAGGAAGAATTTTCACATTGGGTACAGGGTGCTGTTATAAGAATGTCTGTCTGTGTTTTGTAGTCATCTTCTTCTTCATAGATTTATTCTAGAACTTCGATTTGTAATTTTTCAAATACAAAAAACAATTATATTAATTAATAAATCATTACAATGTCTATCTTGCCTGTTGTATAGAGTGCTCAAACTGGAATCTAGAAACAATACTCTCAAAATCTAGAAAAAATATATTTTAAGAAAAAACAGACTCTTAAATCCTGTTATACATTGTTTCAAATGTGCAAGAAGAAAAAAAGAGAACAGCGCCTTCTCCTCGTGAAATACTGTGTTATTTGTCCATTAGATTGTAAGCCCTCCTTAGGGGCAGGGCCCTCCTTAATATCTTGTCTTGAATTGTATTGTGATTATAATGTCTTCCTTATATTGTAAAGCGCTGTGCAAACTGTTGGCGCTATAGAAATCCTGTATAATAATAATGTGAGCAGAAGCAATAGAATAGGCCTAGCTGACGCATTTCTCGGGATAAACACTCTTCCTAAAGAGCAAATGGAACATGTTTCAAATGTCTCAAAATGTATTACCTACTGCTAATAGACCTACTTGAAATCTATGGTTGTGTTAGCTTCCCATCAGGCCGGTTGAGGATGTTAACAATGTGAGCTCTTAAGGCTCCATTGCATAGTGTTGCACCCCAACACTTTGGGCAAATATGAAACCTTGCCTTGCCTTTTATATTCCCAAAGGCAACCAGCAGGTGGAGCACTTGGCTCCCTTTCTGATGTTTCTTGGCTCCTCTGTTTAATATACTGAGCTTGGTAGCACACATTTGAACAAATCAAAGAATCTGTCTCTCTTGTTGCATTGTATGGAACATTGGTTCCATACTTTTATTTCTAAACAAAAAACAATATAGATAAGATAGATTAGAGCGTACAACTGTTTAAAAACGTAAACGTTTATTAAAGTTGACCCAAAACTGTTATCGTTTAATTTACTGTAATCCTCTTTGACTGTCATTCTGCAGGCACATCATTGAATGAATCTGTTGACCAGGCTGGGAAAATTTCTCCTGTTTCTCGAACACCCATCTCTTCTCTTATAAAGATCAAGACTGCTCTCAAAAGACCTTGGGACTCTGGCGGTGCTTTTGCCTCCCCAGTGCTGGGTCATATCTCCACTGTCCAGGACCAGAATTCTCCATGGCATGGATCAGTGCAGAGCCCCCACATTATCAGGAGAGGTACAAAGCTTTGGACGTGTGGTACGGGTGAGTGTCAGTCGTTGATCGTGCATATTATTTTTTGTTTTCTTCCTGAAGCACTTATGAAATAATTGAGGGTCTACAAAGCTTTGAGTTTCAATGGGATATGTAAATGGGATAATCATGTTGCATGCTCCTCCCATACCTAAAAACACCTGATATTGCTTTACATGGAAATAAAGTGAACCTACAAATCCTAGCTGTCATTTTGACAGCTAGCAATTGCCAGTAGTAGCGGTGGGGACAGGGGAAGAGGAGCGGAATGTTAAAGTAATTAGGACGCATCTCTAACAGTTTTTCAGGCTGTATCTCCAACGTTCTTAATCCTGTAGTGGTTAAAGACAGACCTGAGATTTTTGTAGCAATTTTTTTTTCTCTAGTTGTTTTCAAGACTCTTTTCTACATGCGGGTGGTTTCCTCTGCAATCGGAAGCTGTCTGCCTTGTGTTCCTGGATGTTGTGGGTTTAGCCTGCATTGGGCACTTTCCACGCTCCATTCTGGTGAAGTTGGCTGTGGAATGCTTTCCAGGTGCTGTCAACATCAGAGAGGTGCCAGAAGTCTCGCTGCGGCAAGAGAGGTAGAGCAGATCCTATCCTGTTCAGAATTGCACGTTCCAGCCTTATCGGCCATGTACGTTCCAGGCATAGAAAAATGACCAGAAGATTTCTTCAGCCGGCAGCGTTTGGACCTGGAAAAGTGGTCTCTACACCAGGTGGTGTTTCAGGACCTGTGTTACAGATGGGGGACAAAGGATGTGGGCCTCCCAGGTTCAACTACAAACTGGACAGATTTGTGTTCTGGTTCAGGTATCCCCTGGTGGAAGCAGTGGATACTCTGGTGGCCGAGTGGGATCAGTACACCCTGAACTAAGCCTTTCCTTACTTGAAACTTCTTTCTTGCCTACTCCGCAGGATTGAGATGCAGGGCATTCTGGTGATTCTCATTGCTCCAGAGTGGCCCGGGGTGATTAAGTATGCCGTTCTGGAAAGATTTTCAAAGATGCTCTGCGGGCCCTACCAGACCATTCAGATCTACTGTCCCAAGGGCCTGTTGGTCATCCTGGCTGTATTTCTGCTTTTGCAGCCAATTTGGGATAATACCTACTTTACATTTGTTACCATTCATAAAGCATAACTTAAAACATTTTAAAGTTTGTATTTTTTTTTCTAAAAGCTCCAATACTTAGGTTTTCTATTAGCTGTAATCTCAATGAGGTGGTTGAGCTGGGTGGGGAGATCATATTTGGTCAAATGAATCCTGTGCTGACATCTCTTTTACTTGTTAAACCCTCTCTGTTCTAACCATATCCACTATTGCATGTTAATGAAAGCAAATGCAGCATGCCCCCTTCGTCTTGGGGACAGACTCACTCACAAACTGTTCAGAATATCCTGCAGTCTGACCAAAAGCCTCCTTTGAAGAAATGGCTTTAACCTAGTTTTAGGTGTACTGTGTGAAAGGGAACACATAACAAATATATGGTGGGGAGTTTCTCAAATTTGATTGCAACAGTGGAAATGCACTTTAATGGCAGGGCTGTTGAAGACCAGGTACAGGGGCATCTCTGAGTTCATCATTCCTAATAATGCTCAAGGCTAGGAACTCCACTTTCCACATGGTCTGCTATCAGAGGTGGCTTTTACACCGGAAGTCTCCGAACTGGTGGCCTTTACTTGCAAAGAACCCATTTTGGTCTAGCATAGAAACAATGTAGGGTTGAGGCCCATGACTTCCTTCTTGCCTAAAGTAGTCTCTGCCATTCACCTTAACCCCTTCATGACTGAGGCCTTTTTTTCATTTTTTGTACCCATGTTATATTCCACATTTTAGGCCGGAAAATTACTTAAAACCCCCCAACATTATATATTTTCTGAATGCCAAGACCCTATAGAATAAAATGGTGGTAGTTGCAAATTTTTATGTTGCGCAATATTAGCGCAACTCCTTATTAAACCCCAATATTTAGTGAAAAATGTAATTGCCCCAAAACACAACAAAATACCCATTTTTTTTATTGAAATATAAAAGATGAGGTTACAAGGAGTAAAACGATACCCAACATGCCCAGTTTACAAATTGCGTGCATCCGTAAAACGGCGAAAAACCCCAGTACCCCAAAAAGTCCATAGAAGATGCTTTTAAAAGCCCCCACAGGTCATCAATTTAGAGATACCCCAAAATACTGGCCCTAGAATTATTGCTCTCACTCCGGCGTGCGCGGCGATACCCAACATGTGTAGCGCGTTCGTCGTTTTCATACGTAGGCGCACCCGACGCGTGTTTACGTGGCGACGCGCGGGCTCGCGGGGGCGGGGGACTTTTAAATTTTTTTTTTATTATTATTAGATTTATTTTATTTCATTTTAATTTTAAAAACTGTTTTTTTTTTTTTTTTTTTTTTACTTTGACTGCTATCACATGGGGGGGCCTACAAGCCCCCCCATGTGATAGCAGATGGTGGTGACAGGTACTCTTTAAGGTGATGCTGGGGGTCCAAAAGACCCCCAGTGTCACCTTTACACTGGAAATAAGCTATTGAAGTGCAGATCACACTTCAATAGCTTATAGCTGGGCTCCAGGAGCCCAGAACTGACAGCCCAGGGACCGGAAGTGATGCAATCTGCAATGTACACTGTACGTCGTCAGTCACTAAGGGGTTAAAGTGACATTAAACCCTCAGATTTTTAACATAAACCAATACTGTAATGTGCGCCTTACTGTAATCCATGGTAGTTTCCCTTCTCTTTGCTGCTCTTCCTTTTAAATCCTCATGTCTTCTCATGCTGGGGGAGAACTTCCCCCAGCATGAGGGTTTAATGTCACTTTAACAAGGACATTGTTCCTTTTAGACCTTTTGTCCGGCTCCAGTTCAAATAATTTTTTTCTCCATTGTCTGGATGTGGTCTGGGCTGTCCAAGTCCATCTCTCAGCTACTGCTTCTTTTAGATAGACCCTCTTTGTCCTCTTGGATCGACCCTGAAAAGGGCGCCCTTGCTTCTCATTCCACCATTTCAAGGTGGCTCGGACAGGCCATCGTTGAAGCTTATGGTTGCAAGGTTTGGTTCCTCCTTTTCCTGTTAAAGTTGAATCCACTAGGTCTGGGAGCACCTTTTGGACTTTTCGGCATCAGGCAACTGTTTCCCAGATTTGTAAAGCTTGCATCTGGTTTTCTGTTTACATGTTCTCCAGTTCCTATCAGGTGGACCTTTCTGCCTCATCTGATGCCAGCTTTGGGGATAAGGTCCTTCAGATGGTTCTCTGAGCTTTAGGCAATTCCCGGTTTCTTCTTTTTCTTGGACCTGTTAGTGTGTTTTTTTGGCTGTTCACGGCTCAGTGGGACTGCTTCTGCTTTTGGACATTCCGCAGTGAAAGACTTCCTATGACCCTAATGGATGAGAAAGCAAAATCCTATTTTTGGAGTCCTTTGCGGGACACAGGAAGTCTTAAATCTTCAGATTATACTGATACCTTCTGGAGGATTGGACACTGGGAAAGCAAAAAATTGGAGACCAACCCAGGGTAGAACACCTCTTGCTACCAGCATGACTCAATTTTGTAACAAAGCAGTTATGCGATCATAATTATAATCACAGGGGGGTGGAACCTGTGTCAATCGGGCACCAAGAAAAGGATTTTATGATTACAGAAGTTCTATTTTATTGTGCTCGTTTTATCTTTTTATATGCAGATGTGGATATCCAGCGGAGCGCCTCAGAAGCATCCTCTATCTCCCAGGTTAGCCACAGACCTGTCAGCAGCAGCGAAGGGCCCAGTTTCTTCTTCATATGGTACCAAAACAGACTGGAGCAGGTAAGTGTGAACGCGTTGCAGGTGCCAGTAATGAAATAGATTTGCCTCCTGAATGCTCCTATAAGCCTTTCACTCTGATGGGTGGGTTTGACCTTAATAACCACTTAGAAGAATAGGGAGGGGGGGGCAAACCAGGTCACGTTACCACGGAATGCCGAACATGGCATACCATAGAAATTTGAGTGCACCCAGGGAACTGGAGGTGTCCTCTAAATATGTCAACTGTACTGCTCTTCAGCTTTGGGTTAGCTAAAGGGACACCACAGCAGATGGAAAGGTCTGTAAACAGGCTTCCCCCCCCCCCCACACGGTAAAAAGGCGCCCCCCCCCCCCCCCAACAGGCTGTAAATAGAGATACACATGTAAAAAGAATCATAAAATACTAAATATTTGTTTTACTATGTACAAAACCCACTATCTATCCTCTTCAGTGGAAATAATTAAAACATTTATTACTGTTCAAAGTGTCCCTTGGATGAAAGGTTTGGGATATTCTGGTTCAAACGTTGCCTGTTGTGTTACAGTGAATTTGAGAATAAGAAACTACAACGTAAATTGCACACCCCAATCTTCCCTCTGTTGGGTACATTCTTGCTGGTGTGATGACATTTAGGCAAACTAAACAGGTTTGTTTTGTTTTTTCTTAGATCAAAAACTTCTTGTCAAAGCGAGTCTTGATCATTTATCTTTTCAGCAAGGTAAGCTTGTAGCACTTCTATATTCATTGTACCTGCAAATGTCTAATGTGTACGTCAAGTTTGTGGTTAATCATTGCTTGTTTTTTTTGCATTGCTGTTGCATGCTGTTAGTTTACAGGCTGGCACTGCATCCTTTATTATAAAGACTTTCTTCGTAATGGCGATGTAACCAGGATTAGATTGCATTCCAAAGCTTTGTATGGCTAATGACGACAGGTTCAGACATCTGTATGGGGTTTCAATGCGTGCATGTCAGGCTCTAGTCATTTCTATGTGTTATGAGTTGTCATTCAATAGCAAAAAGTTTCCCAGCACACTCACCAGCCAACATGCAAAAAAACTTGTCTCGCAAGGTTAAAAACAGAGGTTTAGAGGCACGTCTTCTGCAGAAGATGTGAAAGCCGCACCTTGTTTTGCTTGACTGTTTTGCATGAGTTGTCATTCAGGCACATGGGTGCGTGAGTGCCAGCTCTGGCATTGGCAGTTCGAAAGTAGCCATATGTGTGCTGGCACTCGTGTCGGTCCTATGCTCACCCACCATGTGTTTGAATGACAGTTACATTTATACACAAATAGTTTTTCACATCTATTCTCAAGAAAGCTGTACTTAGAAATGCAAAGGGTAACCATTGCTCACACCCCTCTGAAAACGTTACCTGTCTGGCAGTCATACTGTTCCAGTAATTCTGCTATGTTCCAGTACACTGGTCTGGAACAGGAATACAGCATGGGTGTATTCGACATACTTCTAGTGTATTACCTGTAACAAAACTAAAGGGCAATCTTTGGATGATTTTCACTGCTCTGGGATGTAGTGGAGGGAGAGGGGAGCTGTGTGTACGTGTGTGTACATCTCTGTGTTCTCTGTCACTTAATGGTATTCATTATAATTGTCTCTGCAGCACCCAGAGGCCTCCAGTCAGGAAGTGTTTGCAGATTCACAGATCCATATCTGGGCTTTGGAAGGTGAGATTCTAGAATATGTCTGAGCATTTTTAGAACCTGACCACAGTAGACTCTTAGAGCTGTACATAAAAGCCCAACTCCGGCCAGGTTTACCTTCATGGGTTTAAAGCAAGCACACCTTGTTCCTTGGACATTTTACGCTCATGCAGGCATACTTCTATGTCCTGAAAATCCTTTTGAATACGTGGATTTTTAAAAGCAGTCCCAAAATACCCGTCTTAGATAAATCGTTACTTCTCTGCCTCCCATAACATTTGGTCATGTGGAGAAATGCCTGGGCATTAGTCATGTGATCTCCACTGAAGGGCAGATGCAGTGTTTCCTGGATAGTATTAGCAGTATGTTTTTACTTGTTGGTTGGATTCTAAACTCTGGTAATGTCTTGTCTTTTCAGGGTTGTCCCATCTGGTGGCGGCATCATTCTCTGAAGACAGGATGGGGGTGGTGCAGACGACGCTGTCCAACATACTAGCCACACTTCTGAATCTACAAGAGGTAAGAGGCACAATGGTCAGTCCTCCTCTGCTGTCACCTTTTAATAACTGCCTAGTACTCATGAGCGTCACCCTGTATAGGAGCCGTGTACAGCAAGTTTTTACAAAGCATTTAAAAAAATGTTACCCAAATCTATCTTACTATCAGCCTCCTTAGTCAAAGTACTGCAGCGCTGAACACTGAAAAATGGCCTGGCCAGGTAGGGGATCTAAACACCTGGTCTTCAAGCGGTTAATCTCCTGTACAGCAGCACTCTGACTGGGAGAAGAAAGGGCAGCACTGTTTGCCAATTTGGTTTTGCAGCATTAAACGGTGCTGACCAGCTGCTATTGGGAGGTACCTGGTGGGAGGAGAGAGCAGAGAGTTAATGACAACTGTCATTGTCAGGTTACTGCCATTGGTGGGTCCAGAATTATACCGTGGGGGCGGGGGTTGGAAGGGGTGCAATATCTAGCTGTGGCTAAGTCTTGGTTGCTAAGCATTGCAAATACAGTACTTTGGCAAATAAGACGGGTCACATTTATGTATTTTAAGTAGTTTTATGTTGTGCATTTATCTGCTTGGCTGAAGGTTCTGAAGCTTTATTTATTGTGGCTCTGATTTAATGTTACTTGTTTGTTGCAGGCAGTAGAGAAGCATTTTAAGCTCCCACATGTGTCCAGCAAGCCTGCTAGAGCTGCATCGGGTTTGGCAGATTCCTCCTATAAGACACTAAGATTTGCCCTGCGATCTACTCTGAAGACTGCAATCTATAGGATAACCACAACGTTTGGAGAGCACTTACAGTACGTATTTAACCACGTCAGCTCTCGTACCCTTATACTCCTTTATAGAGAATCTTTACATTTCCACTCAGGGACGGTTTATTCAGAGATCCCTTTGTCATTTACTTGAGATAAGAAAGCAATACACACATTGTTTTTAAGGGCCTGTTCACACGACGTCCGTTTTGTGTGCTGACCGGATCCGTACGCTGCTGCACTCAAAATGCATCCCAATGTATCCCTATGTGTTTTATGTGCTCCAGTTCTCACGTGCGCAGTCCGTTCAGCTTACGACAGAAAAAATACTGCAGGTCACATTTTGTCCGGTCCGGAAACGCTACCAGAACGGAAACGCAACGCAGCTAAGGAAAAAAAATTAAAAATTGTATTCTTGCTCCACTTAATATGATGTTATCAACGATAGACAGACAGGTTGGGGTAGAGGTAACGACATGAACTGCAAACATTTTGAACATGCCCATTACCTTGCCATGGACATACGAGTAAAGGAAAAAAATGTATCCGGGTGACCTCGCAAATCCTCATACAAACTCCAGAACTGACCCTTGGAGTTCCGCAGCCTCAAGATCGGGTGTACCCAATAACGACGTCTCCTGCGGGCTCGTTCTCTGCAGATTGCTGTAGCCAGCACCATGCGTGCAAACATGTGATACATGTCTGATCACCAGCTTTACATACACAAAGGGAGGTAGATGTTCCGAGAGGGCGGAAGTGACCTCAGAGGCTGAATCTGCATATTGACAGCCCCTTGGCTAAAAAAAAATGAACTGTCAGCATCCGGACCGAAAATGCGTCAAACGCACTGCATCATCAGCTCCACGTCTGCTGATCAGGACCTGATCTCATGTGAACAGGCCCTAAGGGGGTTTTTTTTTTTGGGGGGGGGACGGGACGGGACTGTAAAGCTAGGATTTCTTTTGGCAATATTGTCTTGCAATAAAACTTAGTGATTATTAAACTCAGGAGTTAAATCTTAAAAATTAATTCACATACCCTAACTATGAACAATACTGTATCTTATGTGTGTATCACTCGGCTGTAGATCCTCAAATCATCTCTGAATTGGTGCTTTTTTTTTTTCCCCCCGGCAACGATAAAAAAAAATTAACAAACTGAATGATAAATATTGATGGTAAAAAAAAAAAGCACCCATGGCTTAAAAATAGTGAAAAACGGATTTATTTTTTTATTTTAATACTATTGTTAGAATGTGTTCATAGTTTTTATTGATCTAAACTAATGGCTCTTTTGTTGTTACTCAGCGCCATTCCAGTATCCACAGAGCACCGGAAAAAGCTGCAGCAGTTCCTCGACTTCAAAGAATGAAGCACCAATTGGGAATCGTCTCATAGGAATGTGATTTGTAGATTACACCCTCTCACTGCAGAGGGTCCTTAGAGAATTTGTCACAAAGCAAAATACCCATGTGAGAAGCCTCACATGGAAGCTGCATTCTATGTCTGGTTTAGCAAATGGCAGCATCTACGTAGAGCTAGTAGAAAGGCCAGCAGCTGGAGAGTGGCAGCTTTCTTGTGTGGATTATCGCATGGCTATTTAAGACGGGTTTTCCTTACCACTGACTTGAAAAGAATGAAAAAGATGTGGACGACGTCTATTTATTTGTCTTACTGTATTTCAGCAGTGTTTATTTCTGATCTTTTCCCCTCTGGATTTCTTCTGCTGTTTTTGTATATACCTTGAAACTGTTTTTATAAAAGTGCAATCAATTCTACAAAATTAAAGGTGAATAAAAGGTCAGACATCTTAATTCATATCCTGCCATTGTGACACTATAGTTTTTGAGCCAAAAGAGGGTTTGTGTGTTTTTTGTTCTCCAATGCGACAGCCATATGCAGAAGATATGGTAATAGGTGGTAGGTTGCTGGACTCTCTGGAGCTCTCCATGGGCCATGATCTTTAAAGTGGACCTTTGGCTAAACATTCACATCCACATACATCTCTGCATCCTGATATGAAATCAACTTACATTCATTAGGTAAAAATAACATTTTTATTTTACTTACAATTTCTTGTTTTCTACTTCCTGGTTCTCTTTGGCAAAAGTGATGTAATGTGCCCAATTGTTGCTGGGAAGGTTACATCAGCAGAGCATTGCTGGGAAAGCTCATGAGATCTCAGGGAAAAGCATTTTCCTCCCCTGAGATGATGTGCCAGAGTTGCAGGAAGTAAACGGAGAGGGATTTGTCTGCTCTTAGTAAACATGGCCACTGTGAGAAGAGTAGAGGGGAAAAGAAAAATAAGGTATGTAAAGAATACAAAGCCGGCAATTATCTGTAAGGTTCTGTTTGTAGATTGTCATTACTAAACATCTCTAAAAGCGCTTTTGTTGTTATTTTGAAGAAATCAGTAGAGTTCCTCTTCAACCAGATCCACTGGGGAAAAAAACCCATCTATGAGTTGTAAAAAGAAGAGTGCAGCCCAAGACTTTTGATTGTCCAGTTCAAGTTTTGGTTGCAGGGCTTAAAAATATTGCCAATGCACCTTTGGGGGGTTTAGAAAGCAACTTCATAAGGGCTACAAACACAATGAATGAAAGATCTCTGGGCAAATAAAAACTTACCCTTGCAGTTGCGCTACCCTGCAGCGTCGCCACCTGCGTGAGGTTCAGCAAGTTTATGTCTCCAAAAATGGGGTCAGCTGGCTACCTGAAAATATACCGAGGTTTTTTTTTATCAATGGATTTTTTTCTTCCCCGATGGCATGGACATATTCCAAGAGGACAATGTCAGGATTCAGCAAATTGTGAAAGAGTGGTTCAGGGAGTGAGACATCATTGTCACAGATGGATTGGCCACCACACAGTCCAGACCTTAACCCCATTGAGAATCTTTGGGATGTGCTGGAGAAGACTCTCCCATCATCACTACATGACCTCGGTGAAAAATGAATGCAGCTCTGGATGTAATAAATGTGACATTGCAAGTTTATGGATTTGATGCAACCACGAATGTGCGCTGTAATCAAAGCTAAAGGTGGTCCAATTAAATATTAGTGTGTGTGACTTTTTTAAAAAATTATTATTATTGGACAGGCAGTGTATACACAAACACAAACCTATTGCCAATATTTCGGAACCCTGGGACTAATAATCTTTATCCCCATTATTAGCAACCTCGTGCCACTCAACTTTTTTTTTTTTCTACCCATGTGTAGAAGATATGATATATGTGCACAAGAAGATGATGGCTTTTAGATGTTGAGCATTCCCTATCTCTATAAATCTTCTGAAATCTTAAAGTGGATTTAATGCATGGATCTAGAGTCCTAAGCTTGTCTTGAATAGCCAGCCAGGAATGTAACTTCTGCACATGCGCACATGGTTTTACTTTGTCCCATTTTGAAGTATATAGAGACTATGGTCCAAAGCTTTAATCAGTTTCTTCTGCACATACAGCTTTATTAGTTTTAAAAAGTAGTGGAAGTCATTTTCAAAACATATGGCTGGCATATTCAATTAATCTATTGCTTAATCAAACCATTCCACAGATCATGCTAAAATGTTCAGCATTGTTCATATAGGCTTCAGCTTGTATAAGAGAAGGGTGTATAGTAAACATGTGCAAAGCACTTGGTAAGCTTCAAGCCTTTAAAGTACCATTCAGATCCAGTATGCAGAGAGATTTTAGTGGGAGCGCTGACTGTCTCTATGTAAGCTGCAAGCAGGCTTCACTGAGCTTTATAACTACCTGAAACTTTTGTTGAAGACCTAATATAACCTGCAAGATGTGTCTTTAAAGTGACAGGCGCTGAAGGGTGCTTTAAATGCTTCAACAAAGTTGCTCAAAGTCTGTAAAGCCTTACTCTGTGAGTAGGTGGATGGGGTTGAGCACTTCATGTGGAGCTACCTCATTGTTGCAACCACTGAATACTTTTGGTCAATTCTGGGCATTTGAACCTCACTGGCTACCAGCTGTCTGGGTTTTCTGAGGCCTTGCCTTGTACCCTGAGCTTAGTTGCATCACTGCCATGCAGTTGCAACATGTCTCTATCTAGACACAGAGGGGGACAGTCCCACTGCAACGGGTCACCCCGCTCACACTTCTCTAATGGTTCTGGAGACATTTGTTTCTGAAGGAACCGACGTCTGGAATTCTGTGACTGGTTATAGGATCCACCATGTCATTGGATTCCTCTGTATCTCTGCTAGGTGAGGCCAAGGCCTCTGCCTTGTTCAGAGTCCCTACTGCAGTCGCACAAGGCTTTGTGGCCAAATTCACCCAATTCCCCACTGGTTGTTGGCCGCAGAGGCTCTGAACATGCTCTTGTGCCCTTCCCCTGAAGAGTCTATTCCTGATTTGCTCGCTGCCTTTAAGGCAGCAAGGCCATCAGTTGCACTGAACATCTCTGATATGAGGTCCCTCAGTCTCTCGCTGATGACACTGTTTTTGAGGACACGCAGTCTTCTGCCTTTACCTCAGATGTACAACATTGGTGGAGAACGTGCTACCTTGTATCTGGAGGATCAGCCGGCTGTCTCCAGTCCTAGGTTCTTCAGAGCTCTAACAGCTGCAAAGACTTTCCATTACATCCACTCTTTGAGGTATGCCTCCATGAGGTGGGAGGTCCTCTAAGATTTTTATGTGTAGGCAAATATTAAAGACATTTGATTGGGTAATGCATTCATTAAAATTTGTGCATGTACAGTATGTTGTCATGGTACCTGAGCCTGTATTTGTACTTGCTTCCGGTGATTCCCTGCACACCAGCTTTCAGCCTGGCAGAGGAATGGACAGCATTGTGAACAGTCAGGCCTCAATGCATTGCACAATGCTGTGAATCTAACAAACTGATTGTGCTGATTGGATGAGTAAGTACATAGATGAGCTCGTGTGTGAGAGTCTGCAGTCTTGAGATCCCCCCCTATCAAAATTCACAGTGCAAATAAACAATACAGCCTGATCCAAGACACACCTCACCTGCTGACTGGACAATAAAAGAACAGCAACGTACAAAGCAAGTCATTCCTATGCCTTCCATTCTTTTAAAATGCAATCAAAGTCACTCTAAAAACTCTCAATGAATTCAAAACACTAACTATTCCATCATTTGTCTTTTCTCTTTGTAATGCATCTGCTGCAGCAGTGGAAAAAAAAACATGTACTTATGCTGTAAGCTACAGCTGAAGACCTCTCTGTGTAAAATCTGCAGTCCAACATGTCCCCAGCGTTGTCACCCTTCAATTTGAAGTATAAAAACATCCCCCTCTCCTTATATAGAGGGAAATTATTATGTAGCTCATGAAAGATAGCTGGAAAATTAATGATTATTATTACAGTTTAACAATAAAACGGGGAAGGGAAGGTATATGCACAATATCTCCAATATAATTAATATAAATGGGGGTCCCCTAACTATTAAAAGTTTTTAGAAAAAGAAGTTTTCCCCAGGGAGAGGGGATCCCACCATTCTTTACACAATCTACGTGACAATTAAATGGTGAAAAGAGTATTTATTCAATAAAAATCTATAATTTTAAACTCTACGTACACAGAAAATCAGAAAAATATATTAATCAGACAAACAGATAAATATATATACACAACAGACAGATAAATATATATACAAAAATTGATGACTGCATACCGCCTATGAACCGGTAAGTAAATGAGTGGGTTAATGAGAAAATTCCTTGTCAATTGGGAGACATGCCGCTTAGAAAGCCAGGTGTATTCATATATTTTTTTTGTGGAAATTCTTAATTCCAACGATCTCAATCTAAAATTCACCATGACTATGAATGAATCTGAGTTACCCTTTCTGGATATTTCCGTCTGTAAAAGCAAAACAAATACTTTGTACACTAAACTATCTAGAAAGAAGACTGCTGGGAACTCCATATTAGAAGCCAGCAGTGCTCATCCACAATTCTTAAAAAATAGTATCCCATATGGACAGTATTTAAGAATAAGACGGAATTGCACCCTGGATAAAGACTTTGAATTTGAGGCCAAAAATGTAAGATATAGGTTACAACAGAGGGGCTACTCGGACAGAATTCTACAAAGGGCCTACAATAAAACCAAGGTCAATTATAGACCCACTTGGGTTCATAAAAACAAAATAGAAAAAGAAAAAAATACCACATTTAATGACACACTTAGACTAATATTTACGTATAACAACCAACATCAAGTAATTAAAGACATATTAACTAAACACTGGGACTGCCTAACAAAGGACTCGAGAATTTCCAAATTCATTCAAACCAAACCAACTATAGTCTACAAAAAATGTCCCTCCTTGAAAGATAAATTAGTCTCTAGTGAGTTTGTTCAAAATAAAAAACGGTTCTGCTGCAAATACCCAGGTAACTACCAATGTCAGAAATGTAAGTTCTGTGTGTTTATTGAAACGGGAACTGAAATTATCACCCCAAATGGGCAGAGAGTGAAATGTAAACATTTTGCCAATTGCGAAACCAAAGGGGTTATATATCTTCTAAGATGCATCTATGGCATGTTCTATATAGGTAAAACTAAGAGAATGTTGAAAAACAGGATCTCAGACCACATTTCTGACATTGGGGCACATGACTTGAGATCCCCAATTGCCAGACATATGGTGCACACACATGGGGGTAACACCCAGGGCTTGAAGTTCTTTGTAGTGGACAGAATTCATATGCCCAATAGGGGTGGTGATTGGGATAAAACCCTACTCCAAAGAGAATGTAGATGGATTCATTCCACTAGATCTCATGAAAAACCTGGACTAAATGACTCAATTAACTTTAGTTGCTTTTTATAGCTGAATCTCTCTCCGTCCTCCGCTCCTCTCTCTCTTCCTTCTGGGGTCCCACCCCGGTATTGAAGTTCGTTTTTTCACCGTGTATTATGTTCATAAATCTTTGGGATGAAATTTGTCATGTTTGCAGGTTGATTTTCTGTGTACGTAGAGTTTAAAATTATAGATTTTTATTGAATAAATACTCTTTTCACCATTTAATTGTCACGTAGATTGTGTAAAGAATGGTGGGATCCCCTCTCCCTGGGGAAAACTTCTTTTTCTAAAAAAAGATTATTATTACAGGTCTTTATATAGCACTGACCATTTTACACACAGAACATTCACATCAGTCCCTGCCCTCAAGGAGCTGACATTCCTTTTGCACACACATAGACAATTAACCTTCCAGCATGGCTTTGGAGTGTGGGAGGAAACCGGAGTACCCGGAGGAAACTCACACAAGCACGTTGCGCTACTATCGTGCAACATAAACATTTTAAACTGTCAACATTTTATTGTACAGGGTCTTGGCTTTCAGAAAATATATAATATCTGGGGGGTTGAAGTAATTTTCAGGCCTAAAATGTGGATTATATTATGGGTACAAAAAACGAAGAAAAAAAAGGCCTCGGTCACTAAGGGGTTAACTATGCTTGCTGCACATTTTTAAAAATGCACTTGGACGGGGCTGGGTAAAGGTAAAGTCCTAAACTGGAGTTAGGCTTTAATGCAAAGGAATGTAAATGAAAGCAGCTTAAATCCAGAGAACCCCCTAGCTGCCCTCTGCCTTTGTTTTCTATGGACTAAGCTCCTCTGCAGTACCTCATTGTGGCCCCTAGATGGCGGCGAGTACCGCTTGAATGTAATGTAATGCTGAAGGTTGAGCCGGGGGCTTTGAATGATGCGGAGCGCAGAGAGTGAGTGAGATCCATGCAGAGGAGATGAACGTCCCCTGGACATAGAGATGAGAGCTGGAGGAGCAGCGGATGACCTTCGCGGGTCTTATAACGATTCCTGTACACCAGGTAAGAATGCATGTCTCCTTTTCTGTACCAATGATCGATTAAAATGGAAATGTAACTATTTATGCCACATTGTATAGTCACAGAAGGCTCAGGAACCTTTATAGCAGCATAATGTCCCTGATTTCCAAAGTTTGAATATTGATGAGATTTTCTTTTATCCCTAAAAACTTGTTTGGGTTTAAAAAAAAAACAAAAACCTGACAAACTGTATAATTTACCATTGTAGATGATATAGGATATATTGAGTTTTTGCCTTAGAGGATCACTATCTCAAAAAAAATATGATTTAATGGTAATTGCATGGGGTTCATAAATGTAATAATATTCAGTTTATTCATTATCATGTTACATGCTTTTATTTCTTGTTTGGCTCTACATTTGATGCCTGGAAAAAATTGACAATGACAGTGGCAGGGGCAAACTATGGAGGGGTGCTTGAGCAAAGGATTTCCCTTAAAAGAAGGTTTATGTCATGTGAATAAAACATATTCATCATTGTAAGCACCCCATGTAATGTTATAGTTTGTTCCAACTCATGTCACCCCGCTGGACAGCTTGGTCTACATGTAAACATGAAAAGAAATAGACAAACATGCATGTAAAATAATGAGGAATTCATTGACCAAATACTATCATTAGAAGTCTTACCTTGGAAAGAAAACAAGGTCCACATGATACTTTTGTGGATTCAATGCATGTTAAAGTCAATGTCTGTAAAAGTCAGTATACAAGAGTGACATTCATCCCCACAGTATGCATGATAGGTCTGATAGTTGTGTATGTAAAGCCAAAGCTCTGAAGAGTAGAGAATGCTCTGAAGAGTAGAGAATGGTTTTAGACCCGGCCGTGCCAGTTTAAAAAAAAAGTTTTTTAAATGAATGTGTCCCCCCCCCGGGGGGATATTAGTTCACTTCCTGTTCCAGACACACAACAGGAACAAAGACGAGATCTTTACAGAGTGAAGGGATTTCCTCTCTTAAACTGTCATCATCAGAACAGGTTTCCCCTTTAACAGATTTCCCCTCACTTCCTGTGACAACTAAACATTTTGCACTATCCATCATGTGCTGTACTAGAGACAATGATCTCTGAACAAATAGGGTGAATCTCCCCAGCAGTTACACAAACAGCAATAAAAGCTTGGCAGAGGTTCTAACCCGTCTACATTCTATCCCCCAAAAAAACGTTTGACTTTTCATACACTTAAAGCAGGCTTGTTCTGCAATGGAGATCTGATGTCCAGGGATAGGAGCAATTTGACGTATAATTAGGGGCTCACACCCCATTATTGCCATGTTGAGGCCATTTTATTATATGCAGTCCTCTGGTAGATCTGCTAAAATATATAAAACGCACAGCCGTAGGAGTGCGCAGCCTATTGCATTACGGTGTGCACACAAAAGTACAAACACACACATATCTATATATATATTACATACACAGACCTGAGGCATTCTGGATTCCCATCTCTTCTACTGTCCCTTACCTCTTCCAGCAGGGGTGCAGTAATGAAGCAGGGAGCCTGGCAGCTGGTCATGTGACCACCCGCACGGCTCCTTATTGGATGGGAAGCCACAGCCACACTCCCAACAGCTTCCCAGGCACGGAGAGCTGTTATGTGAAGCATGTAAGTGGCAAGTGCTGCTGCGCTCTGAATCACTGAGCCGGTCACATAGAGATGTTTGTGATCTCTTCACTGACTCAGTGACTACAAACATGATTCCTGCTGTTGCGGTTTCGGTGTTTAACTTGGGGTGATTAGGGTGTGCCCAGGCACTCCCTAAGCACCCTGTGCGCATGCCTATACCCACAGCCCGCTTGTACCTTATTAGATCCAAAGCCCCTCTGTCCCTCTTTGCTCCCTGATTGCCGTGCTTTAGTGGTAAGGTATAGTCTGTATGTGTGTGCTTTTTCTTGCTGTCATGTGAGAGTCCACCCTGTACATGAATAGTGTCCACCCTGTACATGACTGTGTCCCTTTTTTTACTGCCATGTTATTGATAATTGTATGATGGAGATTGTATTGTCGGACACATACTACACACAACTATAATACTGTATTTACTATGTAATATGATAGCCGCTGCCTTAGCGGGTCCCTGGGCATTTGCCTCTCCTGTCAGGCCCTAGCTAAAACTGTGAGAACTTATACCATTCATACTTGTACAGATTCAATGGACAATTCCATCCGCAATTCTTCACTTTAATTAAACGTATTGATTTGGAATACTTTATACACTTTATACACATATATCATTTATCAATAAAAGTGATTGGTATAAAATCTCTGTTCCATTCCTTCAGTTTTGACATTTTTCATTGTGTTTAAACACCCTTTTTTTTTTTAATCCAAGGGAACTTTTGATGTACTTTGTGGATCAAAAGTACACAACTGTTGCAATTATTAACAGATTTGATTGTTTTATCGCATCACTTATAGAATAGTATGATTGTGCTGTATGGGTTATATTAATGCTGATTTGTTTAAATATACTATAATATAATATTTAAAACATCTATAATAAAAGTATACTATATTTATAATATTCAGAACATTCATACTAGAAGTATACTATAGTATAGTATTCAGAACATTCATACTAGAAGTATAGTATTCAGAACATTCATATTGGAAGTATACTATAGTATAGTATTCAGAAGATTCATACTAGAAGTATACTATAGTATAGTATTCTGAATATTCATACTAGAAGTATACTACAGTATAGTATTCAGAACATTCATGCTAGAAATATACTATAGTTTACTATTCTGAATATTCATACTAGAAGTATACTACAGTATAGTATTCAGAACATTCATACTAGAAGTATACTACAGTATAGTATTCAGAACATTCATACTAGAAGTATACTACAGTATAGTATTCAGAACATTCATACTAGAAATATACTATAGTTTACTATTCTGAATATTCATACTAGAAGTATACTACAGTATAGTATTCAGAACATTCATACTAGAAATATACTATAGTTTACTATTCTGAATATTCATACTAGAAGTATACTATAGCATAGTATTCAGAACATTCATACTAGAAGTATACTACAGTATAGTATTCAAAACATTCATACTAGAAGTATACTACAGTATAGTATTCAGAACATTCATACTAGAAGTATACTACAGTATAGTATTCAGAACATTCATACTAGAAGTATACTATAGCATAGTATTCAAAACATTCATACTGGAAGTATACTATAGTATAGTATTCAGAACATTCATCCTGGAAGTATACTATAGTATAGTATTCAGAACATTCATCTTGGAAGTATACTATAGTATAGTATTCAAAACATTCATATGAAAAGTATTCTATAATATAATATAGAAAATATCTAGACTAATCGTATACTATAGTATAGTATTCACAACACTGATATAAATAGTATACTATACTATAATATTCTAAACATTCATACTAGAAGTATACTATAGTATAGTTCTCAAAACATTTATAATAAAAGTATACTATAGTATTTAATACATTTATACTAAACATTCCATTTTTCTGGATCGATGATGTTTATCATTTTATTGTTGTCGTTGTTTTTAAGTTTGTGTTTATTGGGAAAAAAAAGTGTCTATAATGCCAAATATCTTTATATTTGAATTGTAATATTGGTTGCCGTTGGGTGTTTGTTGCCCTGTGGGCCTATAAGATGTTCCTCTGCTTTTTATATTTCGGGTCATTATTCTACAAGGCTTCCACTTGTGATTGCATTGTCATTTCAGTTTTGCTCTAACGCTTTGTGTGATCCTATAGAGAAACAAATTGAGGTTTTCCCTGAATGAGTTTCTCCTGTTCACTTAGCTTAGTGAGTGTTTGCTTAGCTTAGTGAATAAAGGGAAGTTGTGTTCACTATAAGTGCCCCAGTTGTGATTGGAGGATAGAAGTGATTGCCGCTCATCTTGTGTGAATATTTCATTTCCTAAGCGAGCAGGCTTTACCTTTACTCCTTTAGTAAATCAACCCCATTGAGTATTTGCTGACAGCACACAGGTGGCTAGACAAAAAATGACTTTAAAAGCAACTCCCTAAAAAATATGAACAAAGGCTTCCGCAGAATGAGTTTCTGTCTGATCATACTGTCCTATTTACAAAAGCCAATCTGTAACATTTTATTGACAGCACTGGAGCTCAGGCATTTTGTCTCATACTTTAAAGTGCTGTGTTCCACACAGAAAACTCCTTACAAGTTGACATGCTGCCACTGATTGATTGTTTAGGTTTGGATCAAAGGAAACCTTTAATGACCAGCCATCGTAGATCAATATATCTTGCCCTAATTCTCACCTCAGGACCAATGCTGATGCTGACTGTTCTCAACGGTTCATGTAGCTTTGTAATTGAGGTGAAGCTGGGTTTATTCTCTTATTCTCAAAGTTCAATTATCTGCAAAAGAAATACAACTACCCCCCCCCCCCTAGCATTTTGAATGTGTTTGAATTGAAAACAGCTTCTGCTTAATCACTAAGCTAAGTGAACATTTCATTTGCAAAGTGAAAATATTCAACTCTTAGTACATCAACCCCAAACTGTGCAAAGTCTCTACTCTAAACTTTATGGGACCAGTAAAGAGATTGTTATATTGTTACCAGGTGTTGCCATGCAGTGCAAATGACACAATCAAACTGATGCTGCTTTGCAGTATTATATGTGCTAAGACTCCTGTAATGCATAACAGGCGAGCTTGAGCCTGTAGAGTGAAAATTTAGTATTGGCACATCCATACGGTGTACTAGAGACTTCACTGACTCATGGGTTTCCCTACATTGGAGGTAAGTTACTCAAATAATGATATACTGATATACAACATATACTTTATATACAGATGTTCTCATACCTTACTAGGAGGAGTAGAGAGGATACTGATGTGTAATGTATACTTTATATACAGATGTTCCCATACCTTACTAGGAGGAGTAGAGAGGATACTGATGTGTAATGTATACTTTATATACAGATGTTCTTATACCTTACTAGGAGGAGTAGAGAGGAGCCTGATGTGTAATGTATACTTTATATACAGATGTTCTTATACCTTGCTATGAGGTGTAGAGAGGATTCTAATACACCATTTGTGCTTTATGTATACATGTTCTCATACCTTACCAGGAGGAGAGAGGATACTGATATACAATGAATACTTTATATACAGATGTTCTGATACCTATGTTTAATGTATACTTTATATACAGATGTTTCTATACCTTGCTAGAGGTTTCTAATATACAATTTAGACTATATGTATAGATGTTCTCATACCTTACTAGGGGGAGGAGAGAAAATACTGATATACAATATATACTTTATATACTAATGTTCTCATACCTTGCTAGGAGGAGTAGAGAGGATACTGATATAGAATGTATACTTGATATACTAATGTTATTATATTTTACTATGAGGTGTGCATATATACAATGTATACTTTATATACAGATGTTATCATAACTTACTAAGAGAAGGAGAGAGGATACTGTTATACAAAGTATACTTTATGTATATATGTTCTTATACCTTACTTGGAGGAGGAAAGAGGAAAAGAGGATACAGATATACAATGTATAATTTTTTACAAATGCTCGTAGATATTACAAGTAGAAGGAGAGGATACTGATATACAATGTATACTTTATGTATAGATGTTCTCATACCTTACTAGGAGGAGGAGAGAGGATTCTAATACACAATTTATACTTAATGTATAGATGTTCTCATACCTTACTTGGGGAAGGAGAGGGGATTCTGATGTGTGATATATATTTTATACACAGATGTTCTCATACCTCTCTAGGAGGAGGAGAGGGGAGTCTGATACGCTGTGTAGTGGAGGTGTGACGGGGATGTAGTGTGTAAGTCTGTAGTATATGGGTGTGATACATAACTATATATTACCACAATCCTTCTGATTCTACAACGTGATCTGCCATGATCTTGGCATGTCTTCTCCACGCACAGAGAAGTTTGCAGGACATTTAAAATCTCATGTAAGCTATAATCCTGACAATCACTTTACTATTTACATTACGTTTCCCAAAGTCTTTGTATTTTTAGTAGTTAGTTAATGATAATGTTTTCATTTGTATACTTGCCAGTATTATGCAAGGTCAATAATTGTGTTGGACATTGTTGGGTGTGTGCTGTGGTTGGAGGGTGTGTGCATTATACTGATGAGAATAGATCCTCCTTCATTTATCCCCCCACTCTGTCCCTAGACCCCTCTCTCGGCTCATGTACTCCACGCCTGGCACAGGCACTGGGCACATTCAGAAGACATGAAGATTGCCCATCACTAAGGAAAGATTCCTCCCAGTGACACAGGACGAGTAATGTGCTACCGACCATCAGCATGAATGGTGAGTGATACAAACGGTACCCGCTTACCTTCTCCTGGTAACCATAGCCGGTGGTGGACATACATAGTCTGATGTAGAAATGACGTCTTATGTTTTAAATTCTAGATCAGCTTGTAGTTGACTTGCTGCGATGATCACTCATTTATCTAACACTGACCTGGTCTACAATGCGTTTTTGACTTACAGGGAACAGTGAGCCATTTACAGTCCATGCCGGGGTGGTTAATACTATTCTTGCTTAGTCCTAAGACTCTCATCCCAGGACCAGTTTAGGTAGAAAGCAGGGAATCTGCAAGTCATTTTTGGACTGTGGATGGAATTAGATCACCTATGAACAGCGGGAACTCATGCAGGCTTCATGCACACTGTCCTGCGTTATGCACTCTGCAGTGCAGTTGATGTACAGTTCCTCTGCAGCTGCTGGGTAACATGATCGATGTACGTTCATCATGAATAATCTGTTTCTGGCTGTTTTGTGAAATGTGTCCCCTTCGCTTCGGCAGTAATTGCATGTGATCTGTGCAGATTAAAGCGTATGTAAACTCAAGAACAAAGAACTTTTATATAGTGCAACTCGACTTGTCCTTAGTCATGATGGCTGCATTCATTTTCCTTTTCTTTTTTTTCACCTGCCAGTAACTTCCTGTCCTAGCGTGACAACACTGATTTGCCCTACTGTATCTATAAAAAAGCAGCGTTGTCACTCTAGGGCACAACTTCTCTCCTCTTCTCCATAGCATAGGATGGGGGTGTTCTGTAGTCTACAGGAGAACAATGCTAACTGATAACACTCAGCAGAGTATTCGGGAAGTCACTGAATGTCTGGCAGCATCATGGAGTATTTTTGTGCTTTTATCAAACAGATAAAACAAAACGCTTTCAATGGAATATTTAACAGCCTAAAAGAGAGCAAATAAGAGAAGGTAATTGTTATGCTGGCCATACGTTGCTTGAATTTCAACCAATTTTATTGCAAGAAATTGGATTACATTTGAGCTGTGGGTGGTCCTATCGGCGTCACCCGGCTCAAAAATAGTAGTTTTTTCTAATCAGCCGAATTTTTCAGCCAAACAGAGGCTACGTCTAATCAAATGCAGTCACCGTTTAGGTAATCAGTGGCAGAGGGTCTTGCCTGCTGCTGAATACAATAGCCAGCAGATGAGATTCTTCCATCTACGCTGTTTAGGATGGACAGAGGAATCGATTGATTTCTATCGTTCAACCCCACAGGGCTCAATGAGAGAAATCTAAAGGTGTATGGCCGGCTTAAGAGGGTTTGCCTCATTGAAGACAATGCTCTCCTATTGTAGCTGATACCTTTTCTCAATGAAGCAGATGGATAGTGCTGAGCTATTGAGAGCATGATCTAGTACAAACATCTACATTTAATACAACACAAATTATATATAAAAGAGTAACCAAGTTATCTCAAAAAGTACGTCACTGGAATAAAAAACAAAAATAAGTCCTCATTAAATACAACCTGATCATGATAAGTGGAAGTAACAGCAGGCCCGGCGCTACGGCAAGGCAAGTCAGGCGGCTGCCTGAGGGCGCTGCAGGGTGAGGGCGGAAAAAACAAGGCATTTTGACAAGTACTTGTACTTGTCAAAATGCCCCGATGTTTGCGCTATGTTTTTTTTTTGTCACTGAGAGCAGCGGCGAGTCAGCGCTGGTCCAGTGGGAGGAGCTCCAGGTGGGGTCCTAATTTTGCTGGCCGGTGACTGCCAAAGGATCCAGACACGCGCGGCACCTCAGGCAGTCGCCGGCCAGCTAAATTAGGACCCCACCTGGAGCTCCTCCCACCGGACCGGCGCTAGCGGCGAGTCAGCGCTGGTCCGGTGGGAGGAGCTCCAGGTGGGGTCCTAATTTAGCTGGCCGGCGACTGCCAGAGGATCCAGACACGCGCGGCACCTCTGGCAGTCGCCGGCCAGCTAAATTAGGACCCCACCTGGAGCTCCTCCCACCGGACCAGCGCTGACTCGCCGCTACTCTCCCGCGCCGAAGGTAAGTGAAAAGAAAAACCATAGCGCAAACATCGGGGCATTTTGACAAGTACAAGTATTTGTCAAAATGCCCTGTTTTTACACGGGGGTCGGGGAGAGGGAGGGGGTGTATAAATGCACCTTGCCTGTGTAGGCAAGAATCCTAGCACCGGCCCTGAGTAACAGGTATTTCTCTTTGCTCCGGATGGTGTACAGAGTGGCATAGAGAAAAGGAGAGGTGAGTACATGCAGCATAGCTCCCAATCTTCAGAGATGAATAGTTACACCGTCTGGCAGAAAGGGGGACATTTATCAATTCTGTAGCACAACAAAGCTAAAAATCTGTTGCATCTTTAGTAATAAATCTGTCTCAGAACTTTGCAAACTGTATCACCTGGCTGCCCAGGAAAACAGACACACGGGACTGTAAACCTGTCACAGAAACTTTGCTCAGAACCTGGTTTGCGACTAGTTAGGATCTAATTAAAAAACTATTTGCCAAAACATGTTCTTTTGTTTTTGTTACAACCAGCGTATTTTTGAATGTTTACTATCTATGTAATACTGCATTACATCCACTAGATGGCACAGAAGTGCATAAAAATAAATACCTATTTCTCTTTTCTCTTGAGCGCCATCTAGTGGCCATAATGCAGTATTGCATGGAGAGAAAAAAACATTTTAGAAAAATTGCCTTGTAAAAAAAAGTGAATGAACATTTATTTTGCCATATCAGCACAGATCAAATGTTCACAGATATTCGCAGGGCAAATTGTTTATTAATAGACCCCCTAATTTGCTTGATAATTGTTCCCCTATGTATTAAGCTGTAGCTCAGCATATGCTTTCAGGAGGGTCCATACTGTCCACAACAAGGCTTGGCCTAGTTGTGTCTTCTTCTGTGAAATATACCATTTTGAGTAGTGGCCAACATGTAAACACTACCAGGCCACTAGGCCTCAATCCCTGACAAGGCACAGCTGGCGGTGTCTGCACCCCGCCATTACATTGACACATTTTATGAGGAGGGCAAGACGTGTGGGATGCGTCGATGTGTTTAAACCTGCAGTTACCTTTTAAATATTGTTTTCCATTGACTAAATCGTTTACAGACTTGACTTGATATATTACATTCGCGGGGTCATTTTTTTTTGCCTTGTTGTGCCTGATCCATTTTAGCATGATGCAACTCTGTGAAGGGAGGGGGGTTTGTTTTAATATAAAAACTGTTTATTTACACTATGAGGTAATTGATTCCATAAGTCTCATGAGAGCTACTAAATTCAGTAATGTGCGAGCTGAGTCCCCGTGTTTGCCTTCTTTGTTAGCTGTCTGTCACTGGGGCTCCTGCTGGAAGACGAACAATACTCTGCAAAATGACTTTTCTTGTACTATCCAAAGGGCCCCTCGGCAGAGATGGGTATTAGAAAATGAAGGTTTTACTTAAAGCTGAACTCCGAGCAGATAAAAAAGATGCCAATTAAAGTAGATTTGTATTCAATAACACATTCATTAAATCAGTGGTTCTCAACCTTTCTAGGGCCGGGACCCCTTGGTAACATTTGCCAAGTTGTGGTGACCCCCAACGGTAAAATTTAGGGTTGACACGGCTGCTGCAGCGACATCTGGCGGCGTGGCGGGAGAACTGACACTGCTGCGCTAGGAGAGGGCTGAGGAGGACTCTCACCTAGCACAGCAGAAATCACACAGCGACCCACAGGTTGAGAACCACTGTTGTAACAGCTAAAATGGCAAACCATATTACACAAGACGAGGGTGTCAGCTTTTATTATTAATAATAATGTGTTAATCACTAGATGGGGACCTGATGGAGAACTGCAGGTCCCCCTCTGCTGATTGACAGCAGGGTGGGCAGGTGCAATAGCTAGTTTGCTATTGCAAAGTGAAATAGCCAATAGGAATCCAGCTATGCATTCCAAGCAGAGCACTTTCCGGGAGAAAGTGTTTCTCTCCCGGGCGGCCAGGAGCCGCTATCTAATAGCGGGAGACTCACAGGGCGACCCCTGGCAAATTGTCATTCGACCCCCAAAGGGGTCCCGACCCACAGGTTGAGAAACGCTGCATTAAATGCATTTATAAAGGCAAGCAGTATAGGTACCTGAATAGGACTTGGTATTAATCTCCCACAGTCCCTGTATGGCAGAGCTTAGACTGAGAGAGGGAGAAGCAGCACAAGGAGCCAATCAGGTGTACTGCAGTGTAAAAAGCGTGCTGATAGAAGGAGAGAGCATACTTTGTGCTTTGGTCGCTGCATCGACATCTGGCGGCGTGGGGGGAGAACTGACGCTGCTGCGCTAGGAGAGGGCTGAGGAGGACTCTCACCTAGCACAGCAGAAATCACACAGCGACCCACAGGTTGAGAACCACTGTTGTAACAGCTAAAATGGCAAACCATATTACACAAGACGAGGGTGTCAGCTTTTATTATTAATAATAATGTGTTAATCACTAGATGGGGACCTGATGGAGAACTGCAGGTCCCCCTCTGCTGATTGACAGCAGGGTGGGCAGGTGCAATAGCTAGTTTGCTATTGCAAAGTGAAATAGCCAATAGGAATCCAGCTATGCATTCCAAGCAGAGCACTTTCCGGGAGAAAGTGTTTCTCTCCCGGGCGGCCAGGAGCCGCTATCTAATAGCGGGAGACTCACAGGGCGACCCCTGGCAAATTGTCATTCGACCCCCAAAGGGGTCCCGACCCACAGGTTGAGAAACGCTGCATTAAATGCATTTATAAAGGCAAGCAGTATAGGTACCTGAATAGGACTTGGTATTAATCTCCCACAGTCCCTGTATGGCAGAGCTTAGACTGAGAGAGGGAGAAGCAGCACAAGGAGCCAATCAGGTGTACTGCAGTGTAAAAAGCGTGCTGATAGAAGGAGAGAGCATACTTTGTGCTTTGGTCGCTGCAGTGCATCAGGAAAAAAAGGGTCATGTCTAGTAATTGATCCTTTGAGGTGCATTGGCAGCCCGATCACAAAGAACAGGCTAAAAAGTAAACCAATTGGTGCCGTGCTTAGACCAAAATAAAATTCTGTCCGTGAACGTAAAGTGCATAAACACGAAAAACCATTTCAGATTGTAAGCTCTCACAGGCAGGGCCCTCCTTACCATCTTGTCTTGAATTGTAATATGTTTGTAATGTCTTCCTTATATTGTAAAGCGCTGCGCAAACTTTTGGCGCTATATGAATCCTGTATAATAATAATAATAATAACAACCATGTGATACATATATAGGAAAGCACAATCAGATTTCTTAAAATTATATCTAAAATATGTGGAAAGCAAGACTGTAACTCCAATGCTGTAAATTCAAAAAATTCACAGTTCATTAACCAATGATGTTTTAATAAATATCTGGTGCTGGATATAAAATAATTATCAGTGCCGAAAAGTCTTTCATAAACAATAATAAGGAAAGTGCTAATATGCCAGATAGTAGTCAGTGCCAGATTGTCCCATATGGATCTTCACGGAGAAAAACAGATGACAGTCATCCAGTCCACTCCACGCTCACAAAGTGCCAAAGGAGTGGACACATTCTCACCTTCTTTTGCTGGACCCTTAACGTGAATTTCCACGTTTGCAGCCAAATTGGGATAACACCTATTTTATACATATCTTAGATTTTTTTTCATATGTGGCTACCTACTGGACTCAGTTATCTAATTACACATTTGCTGTACATTCACCATACTGGGAGTGAAGCTTAAACTCCTCCCTGGCCTATGGCCACATTCGCCCTCTGCACCTGCTGCTGGAATCTGCAAGGAGTTTCCAGCCTTTTATAAGTATGCCTGTCCATGTAGATTCACATGTAATAGATTTTGTTCAGAATCTTCTTCATTGTACTTCCTAATACATTGTTTGTAAAACCTTTGATTCCGTACAAAAAGAGGTTCTGCTGTTAATTTCTGTTTGTTGTTCTAAAAAATGTAGATCAGACTATATTTACATTTTCGAGGATTGTGATAATCCCGCTGATCCAGCCCCCTCCACCTTCCCGAACATTGAAATAATATTTTCAGATTTATGCTTCAAATTAAACTCAACAAAGGTTCCATTTATGTGCTGCAGAGAATAATGGTTTGTTTAGACTATCTGTGATTTGCGCTCACATTTTCCTCATTTTATAATAATAGAGCGCTGAAAATAAGAGAGATTTTCATGTATTTTACAAATCATTTTATTACAAAATGTCTTTAGGCGGTATAGGCGGTATGCTGTAATGGCATTGCGGTCTCTGATCCATCATTTCTTTCCTTGTCTAAAATATTTGGCTCTTGGAAAGTGTATTAAAAGTAATCCTGTGGGTGAAAGAGTGTCAGCGATGGTAAGTGTGGACCTAGAGGTGTTGGCATGTATTCTCATATACCCTGTATAGTGCTACAGCAGCCCCATGGTCAATGTGAACTTATATGCAAATAGCGACTTGAGGAAGGGAAGTCATGTCATGTTTGACCTGTCTCTTCCAGTACCTGTGACATGCTGCCATACATATGGGCCAATAGGGAGGCACAGAAGATGGATGGGTGGGGTCAAGCATACCTTTAGTTCCTAAAGTTGCTATATGAGTATTGAATCACCCATGTCTAAGCATACATTCTGGCACCTCTAGGTGTCTGCTTACCATCACTAGTCCAGTAGGTATCCCACCGCACTCCTTACCGTTATACTGCTTTAGGATGGGTGCTGAAATGACTGCGGATGGAGCCGCTCCGCTCAATGTAGAAAGAAGATGTCACTAGCATACCGGAGATATGTGTCCAAGCAGGGCTGGATTTCCCACGAGGCCAACCGAGATCCGGCCTTGGGGTAGCAGGGAGTAGAGGGGCAGCAGGGGTGTGGAATTTCTATCTGCCGATGCCCGGGACATGCAGTTCTTGGCACCAGGCGGATAGTTGTTTTCTACATTTAGCCCTGCATTGGGCAAGTAGGGCTAAATGTACAGCGGGGAAAGCTGCTGCTTGTTTTGTACAAGTGATCTCGGCGATGTCACTGAGATCACTTGTATGTAGCCTGCATACAGGGGGGCGCATTGAGGAATCTGGCCTTGGGGCAGCAGAGAGAGTAAATCCAGTGCCACGAGGATGGCAACGTTTCGAGGCCGCACAGGGTCTCTTCATCAGGCTCAGTATGGGTATATATGGCACCTTTATACCGTGTTTCCCCGATAATAAGACACTGTCTTATATTTTTTGGGGCTCAAAAAAACACACTAGGTCTTATTTTCGGGGTAGGTCTTATTTTTATTTTTTAATGTACAACAATCCACACTTATTCATCTACAAAAATATGGTGATGAGGGTAATCAGTGGTTCTGTACCTTTCCAAGAGCAATTAGCTAACCAATCGCTGGCCAGAATGAGCGAAGCGCACTTTCACTATCGATTCCTCACAGGCGGAGTGCATTTGGTATCACTCCGCCTGTGACATGAGTCGGCGCTATAGAGGTGGCATCTGCTTATGCGGCTCTGCTCCCTCCGGTGCCGCCTCGCTTCCTCAAGTGCTGGCTTTGTTGGCACCGCTGATTCTCTCCTGCCTCTCCCGCGGCTCTTCAAGTTCGCCCTTATGCCTCCACCGGCCCTGGAAATGGTCACAACTAGGTCTTATTTTCAGGGTAGGTTTTATATTTGAGCAATTCCCAAAAATTGTACTAGGTCTTATTTTCGGGGTAGGTCTTATTTTCGGGGAAACAGGGTAGATGTGAGCTGAGTGGGGCTCAATGGCTCTTTCTTTCTATACATATATATATGAGCATGCTGCTGGGTGAAAAGGCTGACTGCTTACAGAACATTTAAAAGGTACAAGAGCTGCCTGTTTGTTTTGTGGAACCCATTAGAGACCACTCTGTTACTCAGGAATTGGCATGGGTTTAGATAGTGGGCTCAAATAAGCAGATGTTTGGTTTGTTTTCTGCTGTAGACTTGCTGTACAAAGCATTCCTGCATTGATGCTATGCTTGTTCACTGTCTTGCTGAATAAAAGTGCAGGACAAACCTGCCTGGACAATTCCTGGTGGTCCGTGTCTCTTGCATGGTCACCCCTGCCAATACAAGTAGAGCCTGCTCCTCTTCTATTATGTATAGCCAAAAATGTTTTCACTTTTGGATAGACTGAAAAGTCTTATTTTTTGCTGTCTGCGTCCTGCTGAGGGAGATTTCTATTCACTTCCCGTCTTGGAGACACCACAAGAAGGAGGAGGAAATCTTTCCAGAGTGAGTGGAATTTCCATCTTGCTCTCATGACAACTCTGCGTGTACATAAAATTACCCCTTCTTACGAGTAGATTGTGACACATTAATGTGAATGGGCACACGTGTAAAGACAAGCAAAAACGCAGTCAACGTGTTTTTCTGAGCGTTTCCATTGAAGCCTATTGTGCCAAGAAGAGCAGAATCTGCCAAAAAGAAGCTCATGTACTTTTTTCCAACGACGGGCTTTTGCTACAAGTGACAAAACGCTCAGATGTGAACATGGCCATAGAAATTACTGAGGGGCGTTTTTTGGGGGGCTACAAAATGCTCTGTGTGAATGAGGGCTTACATGTAGAATTGGGTCTTTGTTCCTTTCTCTGTGACAATGGTATATGGTATAATCAAAAATCAGCACAGTGTATTTTCCTTATCCACTCCATCCAGAACTTAAAAAGTTTACACTTGAAGCTGAATCAATTGATCAACATGCAATTAAAATGATTCAATCAACTAATTTTGTTATTCTAGAAATATATCAGTGATGACATCTCGGGGTATATCTACTGCTCTTTGCTCTGGGGTTGGTGGGAGGGGTAGGTAATCTGCTGTAAACATCACAGATTTCTGCCTTGAATCTTTTTCATAAGCATTACTGTATATGAAAGAACACATTCCTGGGATCCCTATAGATGTGCCTGCTTATCTCTGCTGGCCAAACAGCAAATGAAGGTGGGCTCAAGATAGCTGCTGCAGCTTCAAAGGGTTATATTGTGGGGATGCAAGTTCTCAGGAAATTGAACGTATTCAGTTTCAGCACAGGGAAGAACTTGCTACAAGCACGGAATAAAAAGGTAAGGATGAAGTTCAGCTTTAAACTCCAGGCACATACAAAGCCAACGTTAATGAAATGAATGTAGTTATAGATTAATTAAAGGGCCATCCCACCCTTGCTAAATTGATATTTTGGATTTTGTTAAAATCTATAGAGTCAATCACCTGACAACTATTCCCTCTTCAGGAACTCTGTTGGCGAGATCTCTGTTACATTATCCTGTTACATTACAACTTACATTATCCTGTGGTGGTCAGCATTCACCTCTCCCCCTCCGCTCCAGCTATGAAGTGTCCCTCAGCGGACCTGCATAAGATGTGATGACATCAGCGGTTCTTAGACCGCCAAAGCCCGGGGGAGAAGAGACTGCATTTATTCCAGCCCCTAGACCAAAGTGAGCATTTAACCCCTGCAATGCAGGAATAGCCCCACTGCAACGGTATGTTTTTTATTTACCTTACTAGTAGTGCCCCTGCCTGCTATAACATTGACTGACGCCACTCTTCCCAAGATCATGTGCAAAAATGGACTTTATCCGAAAATCGATTCTTGCGTGCTGCAAGGTATACCCCTTACCCCCTCATCTGACAGTGCTCATGGCTGGTAATTGGCTGATCAGGCGTAGTGGCAGGGCAGGACCAGTATTTTGTGTGTCCTCCCAAACCCAAAAATATTGGAATTTTAGAATCATCAGCACCATAGAATGGGGTTATGGGCATCAGCACTGGGGTGTATTTTTTTGGTCAAGATGGGTTTACCATAATCAGACGACCCTCCCCCAGTAAAGACAAGACAATGTACTCTTGATCATCTCTCTCTGCCCCTCTGATTGCTCTCACCTGATAATTATATGTTGTGAATGGTTTTCTTATATGTCACATGATCATAATCCTAAAATCCTATGAT